>NW_024055494.1:0-122220 GCF_902713615.1 Scyliorhinus canicula
CCTTCACTCTCGTTTCCAACCCTGGCTGGACCGACAACCTGAATATGGCCTTCGGGGGTCCGGGTACAGTTTACATGCACCACTTTAGAAATTACCCTAAAAATCTCCTTCCAGTAATCCTCTAGCTTTGGACAGGACCAAAACATATGAACATGATTAGCACCACCTCACCCCCGCCCCGAAGCGTTCACACACATCTTCTACTCCCTCAACGAATCGCTCATCCTCGTGAGGCTGTGCTCTGTATACCACCTTCAGCTGTATCAGCCCAACCTCGCGCACAAGGTGAGGCATTCACTCTCCGTAGCACCTCACACCAGAACCCCTCCTCCATAACCTCTCCCAACTCCTCCTCATACTTTGCTTTGATCCCTTCCAGTGGTGCCCTCTCCTCTTCCAAAATAGCTCTGTAAACCGCTGACACTACCCACTTCTCCCAATCCCCCTGTCGTCAGCCCGTCCTCCAGCAATTGTGGAGGACTGGCTCCTCAGGGAAGTTCTGTATCTCCTTTCTGTCAAAATCTCGAACCTGCATGTATCAAACATTTCCCCCTGCGCACACCTAGGAATTTGAAGCTGTCAACCATCTCCATCTCATTTTAGAGCGCAGTCGGGGGGGGGGGGGGGGGGGGGGGGCAGAGGGTTGGCGCTACCGAACTTCTGTAGCTACTACTGGGCGGCTAATGTAGCCATGATTAGGAAATGCGTAATGGAGGAGGGGTCGGCGTGGAGACGACTAGAGGCAGCGTCATGCAAAGGCACCAGCCTAGGGGCACTGGTAACGGCACCGCTGCCATTCTCGCCGCGCACAATATACCACAAGCCCGGTGGTGACTGTGGCATTGGGGTCTGGGGTCAGTGGAGAAGGCACAGGAAGGAGGAGGCGGCCTCAGTTTGGACCCCGATATGGAACAATCATAGATTTGTCCCGGGCAAGATAGACGGAGGGTTTCAAAGTTGGCACAGGGCAGGCATTAAAAGGATGGGGGACCTTTTATAGATGGGACTTTGCCTAGCTTGAAGGCACTGGAGGAGAAATTCAATCTGCCCCCTGGAAACGTCTTCAGATACCTCCAAGTCTGCGCTTTTCTCAAAAAACAGGTGGGGACATTTCCGTTGCTACCCCCTCATAGGATACAGGAAAGGGTGGTCTCTGGCATCTGAGTAGGGAGAGGGAAGGTGTCGGGCATTTTCCAAGATCTGCAGGAGGCTGAGGAAGCCCAGTGGAGGAACTGAAGGGTAAGTGGAAGGAGGAGCTGGGCGAGGAGCTGGATGAGGGCCTGTGGGCTGATGCCCTCGGCAGGGTGAATTCCTCCTCATCATGTGCCAGGTTCAGCTTAATTCAGTTTAAGGTGGTACATTGGGCACACATGACGACGGCGAGAATGAGCAAGCTCTTTGGGTTGAGGACAACTGTGCGAGATCTTACAGAGAGCCCAGTAAACCATGTCCATATGTTCTGGTCATGCCCGGCGCTATTCTGGCAGGGTTTTGCGAAGGCTATATCCAGGATCTTATAACGCTGGTGAAGCCGAGTCCAGAGATAGAGATCGTTGGGGTGTCAGAGTGCAGGAAGCAAAATGAGGCCGAGTTTTGGCCTTTGCCTCCCTGGTAGACCGGAGACGGATCTTGTTAATGTGGAGAGACTCGAAACCCCTGAGTGTGGAGACCTGGGTTAGTGACATAGCTGGGTTTCTCAGTCAGTGACATGGCTAGGTTTCTCAGTCTTGAGAGAATAAAGTTTGCCTTTAGAGGGTCCTTGCTGGGGTTCGCCCAGCGGCGACACCGTTTCCTGTACTGAGAGGGGGGCGGGGAGGGTGGGGGAATGTTCAGTTCAATGTATATTCTCGTTTTGTATAACAATAACAGCCACCTTGTTTTGTTAAATATTCGTCTTTTTTTTCATTGGTTATGTAAAAATTCTGTTTGAGAAAAAACTTCCTGCCATCAACAAACATTTTCCACAGTCTCTCCTGGAGTTTGAGACAAAGCAGCTTTCAAAATGATGCAGGGTTTCAGCCAATGAGGGAGATCCGGGCTCAGCCCAGCCCCTCATTCACTCTGATTGGTTGGAGGACCGGCTTCTGCCGCTCGGTCCTCCAGCCGCGCCCCCTCTTCCTATTGGTCAGGAGCTGCCGTCAATCAACCGGGCATTGTGATGGAGAGCATGCGCAGTGCGGGTAGGAGCTGGGCTCGGCAATCGCGGATCTCCGGAGCTGATGAGAAACTGCGCGGTGAGACGAGAGGGATGGAGCCGGCGGGTGGGTTGGATATGAGGGCTTCCCAAACACCCGCAGTACGCTCCAAACCCCCAATATGAAGCTCAAATTCCTGCCTTTGCCTCCGAATGAGAAATCGCTGAGTTCGTTGCCGCCATTTTCGTAGGGGCGAGGCTCAGCCAGGCGCATGCGTAGTCGCCATTTTTGTAGGTGGCAATCTCTGGTCAAACAGCCAATGAGGGACCTTCCGGTACCTGCCCCGCTGCTGCGAGACCGGCTTCCAACACACATTGTGATTGGTCGGAGGACCTGATAACCTATTAGTCCTCCAATCCCGCCCCTTCGCAATCCAAACAGAAACTGATTGAATTGGGGATGAATGATCTCTGCTTCACCCCCTGACTCTCCCACCATCTCCCCTGTCTGTTTCCTACTCCCTCACCTTGGTCACTCTTTCCCAGTGTCAATCCCACAAATTATCAGATTCATTCAACTCGATGTGTTTTATTTCTTTCTGTTTTTGTGGGTTCTCTCTCACTCCCTTATTTCTGTTTTAAATCAATCTCACAGGGTATAGTAAAGACAGGATTTGCAATCGGGAAAGAGAAACTAATCCAAACATCATATCAGGATCTGACAGACTCAATTCATCAGGAGTGACGATCACCAGCCTTCGAACATGGCAGCAAAAATTACTATTCACCCAGGGACAAAACCGTGTAAATGTGGGGACTGTGGGAAGAGATTCAGTTACCCGTCTGAGCTGGAAATTCATCGGCGCAATCACACCGGGGAGAGGCCATTCACCTGTTCCGGCTGTGGGAAGGGATTCACTAGTTTCTCTTCCCTGCAGAAACACCAGCCTGTTCACGCTGACAAGAGGGAGTTTAAATGCTCCGACTGTGAAAAGAGATTTAAAAGCCTAAATGTACTGCGGATGCACCAGCGCATCCACACTGTGGACAGGCCATTCAGCTGCTCACAATGCGGGAAGAGGTTCAGGGCATCATCTGACCTGCTGATGCACCAGCGAGTTCACAGTGACAAGAGACCTTTCAAATGTCCGGAATGCGAAAAGTGCTATAAAAGGTCAGAGGAACTGCGGCGCCATCAACTTGTTCACACTGATGAGAGACCGTTCAGATGTTCTCAATGTGGGCATGGTTCAGGCGATCAGCTGACCTTGTTCGACATCAGCGCACTCACTCTGGGGAGAAGCCTTTCACCTGTTCTGAATGTGGGAAGGGATTTGCTCAGTTATCACACTGGCGAACACACCAGCAAGTTCATACTGAAGAGAGACCTTTTAAATGTCCAGACTGTAGGAAGTGCTTTAAAAGTTCAGAGAAACTGCGGATCCATCAACGTGTTCACTCTGACAAGAGACCGTTCAGGTGCCCTCACTGCGGAACTGGGTTCAAGCAATCAGGCAACCTCATTATACACCAACGCACTCACACTGGGGAGAGGCCTTTCATCTGCTCAGAGTGTGAGAAGGGATTCATTTGTTTATCCAACCTTATGAGACATCGGCGAGTTCATCAATGATGCAGAGTTTAGATTCTGACAGCTGGGGTTTATTTCTGATGTCATTTTCACCCATTAGACTTATCCTATACTCCACACCATGCTTCATTCATATCGCAATAGACCATTATAGCTGTAAACATCCTTTTAAAATTTAAATCTCTTAGTAACTGTATTGAACTAAAGATGAACAAGAAACAGATCCCAGTCCAATCCTGCAGCTCCATATTGACAGGAGAAAGTTTGTTCTGTAACTTGAGGTTGAGGTGGTAAACTCTGAATGTTGGTAATCTCATCTGTAGGCTTCTTAGACATGCTGTTAACTTCTCAGATGTTAAAGGGATCACTCTTAAAGTATACTCACCAATTTATAACCTGACACTGGACCCTGCTGTAACTAATAGCATCCATTTGTGATGATTTACAGTGAAAATCCTGTGGAATCTTTGTTCCTTGTTTTATGAAATAGCTCCCTCCGTTAGTGCTGAAATTCTGGATAACTCTGATTACGTTCAGATATGTTTAGTCTATGGAAAATTTTGTGGCTCAAGCGTCCCTACCTCTGAGCCAGAAGCTCTGGATTTGAATCCCACCCCAGGATGTGATGGCCAAGGAAGGAACGTTTGTAACACAATCAAACAGGTTTAGTGTCAACCTCCAAAATTCTCCCAAAACCTGCCAATGGCTGGCGGTAAGAGTGGGAGAGAGTCCTGGTCAGCCATGCTTGATGTGGAGTGGCACCCCTCAAGCTATAAGCCTCTGGCGATACACTAGCGAGTTGCTTCTGGAATAATTAGCTATGAAAACAGATTAACAGATAACAGAAGAGAATTGGAATAAATGGTCTGTGTGCTCAGATTTAATTGTAATGTGTAACCAATGGACAAGTCAGTCTGTCCTGACTTGTACTCTGGTGTCTTGGCGATTTGTGAAGATTTAATTCACTCACTCAACAGCTTGAGAGGAATCACACTGAGGTTTCAAGAACATTAAAATAGGACTAGAAATGGGCCATTCAGACCTTCGAGTCTCCTCTGCTATTCAATACAATTATGACTGATCTTCACCCTCCCCATGATTCTTAATTCCCTTCGTATCCAAGATTTTATTGTCCCCTCTCTTAAATATAACTGAGGCTTTACAGCTCCCTGGAATAGAAAATTCCAAAGATTCAGAATCCTTTAAGAGAAAGAATTCCTTCTCATCTCCGTCCTAAATGGTTAATCCCCGACTCGGAGACTAATCGCCATATTATAGGTTCCCCAGACACAAGAAACATTTTCTCCGCATCTACCTTGTCAGGCCGATTAAAAATTTAAAATTTCAATCAGATCACCTCTCAATCTTTCAACCTCCATCAGTATCAGCCCAGCGAACTCAATTTTTCCTCTTGGGTCAATCCCCTCCTCCCAGGAACCAGTCCATAGAACTGCTCCTCAAGCCCCCTCGGTAAATATGGCCTTCCCTGGGTAAGGAGACATAACCTGTGCACAGTCCTCCAGGTGAGGCCTCACTAATGCTCTGCATAATTGAAGTAAGACATCTTTACTCTTGTACTCCAAGCCATTTCAATGAAAGCTAAAATACCATTTGCTTGCTGTGGTTCCGTGTTAACTTTCTCTGCTTCCTGTACAATGACACCCAGGTCCCTCTCAATGCCAGGGCTGGTTTAGCTCACTGGGCTAAATCGCTGGCTTTTAAAGCAGGCCAGCAGCACGGTTCGATTCCCGTACCAGCCTCCCCGGACAGGCGCCCGAATGTGGCGACTAGGGGCTTTTCACAGTAACTTCATTGAAGCCTACTCGTGACAATAAGCGATTTTCATTTTCATTTCATTTCATGCAAACATTTCGCAGTCTCTCACCAATCAAACAATGTTCCACTTTTTAAAAATTCTGAAAATGCCGGTGTATTCTCACTCTCTGTTTTCTGTCAATTAACCGATCCACAATCCAGTGATAAGTTATTAACCCGAATCACACGAGCCCTAATTTTGTGTAATAACCTCTTGTGTGGCACCTTCTCAAATTTTTTTGAAAATCCAAATACACGATATCCACAGATTTCCCGCGTTACCCATTACATCTGCAGAAACATTTCCACACATTTGTCAAATGTGATTTCTCTTTCATAAATCAGTGAAATCAGTTGGAGTGCAGCTCCAACAACACGCAAGAACTCAACACCATCCAAGACAAAGCAGCCGGATGGATTGGCACCCCTTTCTCAAACATTCACTCCCTCCACACCGACGAATAGTGGCAGCCTTGTGTACCATCTACAAGATGCACTGCAGGAACTCACCAATGTTCCTTTGGCAGTACCTTCAAAACCCACGACCACTACCATCTAGAAGGACAAAAGCAGCAGATACCTGGGAACCTCCCCACCTAGAGGTTCCCCTTCAAGTCTATCACCACCCTGACTTGGAATTATATCGCCGTTCCTTCAATGTTACTGGGTCAAAACCATAAAACTCCCTCCCTAACAGCATGGAGGGTGCACCTACACCAAAGGGGCTGCAGCTGTCCAAGCAGGGAGCTCACCACCGCTTTCTCAAAGGCAATTAGGGAGAGGACAATAAATCCTGGCCTGGCCAGCAATGCCCACATCCAGTAAATTAATTTTTGAAAAGTTAATCATTTTCTAAGTGTCCTGTACCCATCTCCCTAATAACAGGTTCTAAGGGGAACCACGGTGCTGCAGTGGTTAGCATTGCTGCCTCACAGCACCGAGGTCCCAGTTTCGATCCCGACTCTGGGTCACTGTCCGTGTGGAGTTTGTACATTCTCCCCGTGTTTGCGTGGGGTTCGCCCCCACAACCCAAAGATTTGCAGGTTAGGTGAATTGGCCACGCTAAACTGCCCCTTAATTGGAAAAAATGAATTGGGTATTTTAAATTTATTTAAAAAAAATAACAGGTTCTAGCATTTGCCAACTACAGATGTCAGACTCGATTTCCCATTTTATCTTCATAGAATTCACAGAATTTACAGTGCAGAAGGAGGCCATTCGACCCATTGACTCTGGACCAGCTCTTGGAAAGAGCACCCTACTTAAGCCCACACCTATACCCGTAACCCCACCTAACCTTTTTTTTGGACACCAAGGGCAATTTATCATGGCCAATCCACCTAACCTGCATATCTCTGGACCGTGGGAGGAAACAGGAGCACCCGGAGGAAACCCACGCAGACACGGGGAAAATGTACAGACTCCACACAGACAGTGACCCAAGTTGGGAATCAAACTTGAGACCCTGGAGCTGTGAAACAACCGTGCTAACCACTGTGCTGCCCCCCTTTTTTGAGAAGTGAGATTATGTTTGTGAACTTCGGTTCCTTGGGAACTGTTCTAGAATGTAAGGAATTCTCAAAGATCAAACCTAATGAATCCACCATCTTACAATCCCTGTGGTGGTCAAAGAACAAAAAGAACCACAGTTACCGAATGACAAGAAGAAAACCAATGAACAAGGTTTCACTTTTTATACATTTTACTTTCACAATCAACCAAAAGAAACAAACTAGATATGAATTTAAATTCAGTCAACATTAACTATAAATTACACATTAAATAGCAGATGTAACAAAGATAAATCTCCTGTATTTTCCAGGCAGTCCATTAAGCTGGAATGATGCCACTTTCTGCTGCAAAGTCCTTAAAGGCTCTTAAATTCCCCATGCAGAAACCCAGCTCCTTTTCTTTGAGGATTTTGCCACTGGTTTCTGGGAACTGGTTGTTTTTCGAAGGTAAGATTTTTATTAAAATGACAACACAGACTGTGTCCACCCATCGATCTCTCTGGACTAACCTGTGCCTCACAGTCAGGATTACGTGTTTATGAAGAGGAGGTTATTGTCCAGTATCTCCTAACCAACTCTCGAAGTTATATGAAAATGAAAATCGCTTATTGTCACGAGTAGGCTTCAATTAAGTTACTGTGAAAAGCCCCTAGTCGCCACATTCCAGCGCCTGTCCGGGGAGGCTGGTACGGGAATCGAACCATGCTGCTGGCCTGCTTTAAAAGCCAGCGATTTAGCTGAGTGAGCTAAACCAGCCGATAATATATTGTCTTCCTTCCAGGCACTTCCATCTTGCTAAAGTCTATTGTGTGGAACTTTATTGAATGACTTTTGGAAGTCACTATGATAACATTCATAGACATTCCCTTACCTACCATATTAGTGACCTCCAAAATACAACATGGTTAGTTAGACATGACTTAATCTTTAACAAGTCCATGCTGTCTCACTCTGATCAGTCCATATTTGTCAAAGTGAGAATGGGGTGAATGATGCAGATGGCATAAACCCCTGAATCTCCTATTTATGACTCCATTCCAGGCTCCTGTTAAACACATTTGCTGAGTGGGTTTAAATTGGGTTTACAAGCTTGATGTTCCATTCACACATCGAAGGTGAGAGAGATGCTGTGGGATACACACTCAGTCCTGTAGCTGAAAATGACTGGGATTTATGGCGAGAGATCTCGGAATTCCTACCAATACCTTCCCTGGGTCTCAAGGCGAGGAGAAAGACTCTGAAAGGTGTGGGGAGTTGGGACTTGTCTGAGGGAGCAATAAGGTATGAAAATGAAATAATCTAGAGTTGGAAAGGAGGAAAGTCCCAGAAATGGAGCGGTGTGTAACAGGACATCAATTAGTTGCCTCTTTTCCTGGACAAATTAAGGATCAACAAAGTGTGTGTCTGAAACAACATTAATTCATTTGACAAATATCAAAACATTACACCCCAACCAGTTACAGGGATTATCAGCAGAAACAAACTCCAGCTGTCAGAGGGAATGTGCTTCAGTCCCAGGTGTAATCACAGCAGCAATAACAGCAGAATCCAATCTCTGCAGTCACTCGTGAAGTCTCTGGTGTCTCAGCAGATTGGATGACCAAGTAAATCTCTTCCCACACACAGAACAGTTGAACGGCCTCTCCCCGGTGTGAGTGCGTTGGTGTTTCAGCAGATCAGATGTAGTTTTATAGCTCTTCTCACAGTCAGAACATTTAAACGGTCTCTGATCACTGTGCACAAGTTGATGTGCAGCAAGGTTCCATACGTGAAGGAATCTCTTCCCACACTCGGAGCAGGTGAACGATCTCTCTCCAGTGTGAACTCTCTGGTGTCTCTGCAGGTTAGATAAATGATTAAATCTCTCCCCACACACAGAGCAAGGGAATAGCCTCTCCCCCGTATGACCTTGTTGGTGTGTGAGCAGGTTGGCTGACTGAGTGAATCCCTTCCCACACTCGGAGCAGATGAATGGCTTCTCCCCGGTGTGAACACGTTGGTGTCTCAGCAGATCCATTTCGCTTTTGAAGCTCTTCTCACAGTCAGAGCATTTAAGAGATCTCTTATTACTGTGTACAAGTTGATGTTTCAGAAGGTGTGCTGACTGAGTAAATCCCTTTCCACACAGAGAGCAGGTGAACGGTCTCTCTCCAGTGTGACTGCGTTGATGAGCTTCCAGCAGGGATGGAGATTTGAACCCCTTCCCACAGTCTCCACATTTCCACCGTTTCTCCATGGTGCCGATGTCCTTGTGTCTCTCCAGGTTGGAGTCTCATCCACACACAAAACACTTGTACGGTTTCTCCCGACTGTGAATGGTGTGATGTTTTTCCAGGTTGTGTAACTGGTTCAGGCTCCACAGTCAGTTCACTGGAACATTCACTCAGGTGTGTGTGTCTCAGTGCTTTTCCAGTCACACTGATGTTTGAAATCTTTTCCCACAGATAGAACAGACAAAGATTTCTCCTTCCACATTGAGGGGTTGATGATATTCATATCCTGACAAATCAAAAGGCTCTCTAATCTTGAGTTTGATGTCTGCAAATGTTTCCATTCTAATACCCTGTAAAAGGAGATTAAATAGAATGATACTCAATATACAGCAACAGGTAATTGTGCCCAGTGTCAGTGCCAATGGGTCTATCGCTTCTCTCAGCAGGTCTTTCTATTCCTTTCTCTCTCGTGTCTGCAACTTGTTAAGTGCATTCATGTTTTTTTCCTCAACTCGTCCCTGTGGCAGCAAGTTCCACACCCTCCGGAAAAAGACAATGGGCTGGATTCTCTGCACCGCAACACTGAAATTGCAGCCGGCGCAAGGACTGGTGCCGGTTCACCGATTCTAAGGGCCCCGAAAAGCAGCGTACTCCCCGCCTGGGACCTACCTGGAGCCATTGCCAGAGGCCCGCTCTGCCCCCGACTGGCCAAAGTCCCGATGGCATGGAACTAATGTGCTCCAGCTGGTCAGGATACTCGCGTGGTGGCCATGGACTGAGTCTGTGGCTGCCCTGGTCAGGAGCACTCAGATTGTAGGAGGTGGGGGGGGGGGGGGGGCCTTATAGGCGGCTGGTAAATGCTTGTGCAGGAATTGAGCGTCGGGAGCGCGGCCAATTGGGGGGGTTCTTTTTTGCGTCCAGCTCCACGGTCTGAGTTCACCATGGAGCACGGCGCGGAAACTTGAGGACGTCATCGTGCGCATGCGCAGCCACTGAGCCGGAAGTGCGGGGGCCCGTATCTGCAGCAAAAGCTGCGCGATCTACTCCGGGTCCCTGCAAAGCTAAGAAGTTGTGTCCCATTAATGTCAGTTTTTCTTCCGTAAAACTCTACCGTTTCGACACTTTTTTGAACACAAAATTTGTTTTGAGTAATTTTCTTTTCGCAAATCTAAATTTGCAGAGTATGGCATGGGAATTTGCATAAAAACAACTTAATTAACACTTGGGGTTTTATTCTCAGCCTCTCGTTTTGATGGACGGCTTGCCTGTTCAATCCGAAAGCGCCAGCGGTTTCTTTGTAGGCGGGTGACTGCTGCTTTTCGGTCGATTGCAAGGCCGGGCCACACATGCTCCTGCCGCTAAATTACATTGTTACACACCCATTTTTTCGGGGGGAAAAAGAGAAAAATAAAGAACGAGAGTTGCAGTGTTTCGACATCAGGCTGCACCACCATGCTGCCCGTCTTAAGTGGTTCTTGATGGACAGTGCACTCTTTGCATTTAGTGAAATGGCCAATAACGATTTTGGATTTTATTTTGGTTCCATCCAGGTTTAGAGAATCACAGAGGTGCATTGCACAAGAGGTGTTCAGCCCATCTTTCCTGTACTGACTTTTAGACAGAGCATACTTGTTCAGTCCCTCATTCCCATTTCGTGACCCGAGCCCTGCAACCTCCTCATCCTCAGGTAACTGTCCACCTCTCTTTTGAAAGTAATTACGGAATCAGATCACACTGCCTTTTCAGGCAGATCCTGAAACTTACTGAGTTTTACTCGACTGCCACTGTGATACAGGATTTACAGTGGACGGTACGAGAGTATTTCAAAAATATCAACAGAAAAATATGTTTAAGTATTTAAATTATTGGATGTGTGAGAGGAGCTGGTCCAGGGTCCAGAATGATTTTTCTCCTGGTCACTGGGACCCCGAAGCCTCCACTTCCTGTTCCCTCACCAAGATGGCCGCACATGCGCAGTCACTTTGCTTCTACCAAGATGGCGACCGGTTACCCTGGGTCAGGGCGGCTGTCAACCTGGTCTGTCACCGCGGGGTTAACACGGTGCCTGTGGGCTCTTAGTCGAGGCTTTAGGCTTCCACCGGTGTTTATGAACATTTCCAGCCCCCTCCCGATTCCCCTTCCACCGCGACCCCCACAATCTTTTTACCGCCTCCAGGAACCATCTCTTCCGCCTTAGTCCGTCACAGCCACTGCCATCGCGCATGCCCAGACCACCAGTTGATACTGCGCCGACGCACCTGAGCCTGTAATCATTGATAGGGGACTTTCTGACCCGCGGGGGCCGCTGGGTTAATAAACTGCCATTTAACTGTGAATAGCCTTCAGGAAAAATTGTTTTGTCATCCCCTGGAGATTACAGACGGAGAGGCAATCATCAAAATCAATTTATAAAATATACAGAAATGTACGATGGCTCCCACTTTTCAGTTACTAATTCCAATCATTATAATAGCTAAGTGTTTCTTCGCTGTGTTTTTGGAATCCAGTGCAGGCCTGTCGTTAAGAGATAAAGTTAGGAGGCCTCGTTTTTTTGTTCCTATCATCGAAAGCTCTCTTTGTGCCTTAAATCAATTGGTTGAAATATATTTTTCAAGGTGGAAAGGGGGTGAAAACCCTATTGCCAATGCATCATCCATGCGACAGAGAAATCCACTGTATCAATCCACCTGCTACAGGGCTTAGTGTCGACTCCAACCACTCACTGGTCCATTGTCTCTGCAGAATGTACAGTCGACAAAATATGTTGAGTCCAAGTCTAGGAAGTAGAATGAATGGAGAGATGGCTACAAAACAGGACTCTATTAAGAGGTGTTTCTCTTTGTTACTGGAACGCTCAGTTTTATGGATCTCACGCCCTGGGATGGATTAATTATCCCGTTGTGGGAACAGAGGGGTGGAATAATGTTCAGTCCATAGTGCACCTATCTTGGGAGAGTAATGCCCAGGATATTCTATTGCGGCACCTTATTTAAATATGTACCATTTACATGCAACACAGTGGTTATGTCAGCAGAACTTCCTCAGTACCAGTTCCTGCTTTGGATGACTATGTGGAGTTTGTATGTTATCCCCATTTCTGCATGTGTTTCCTCCGGGTGCTCTGGTTTCTTCCCATGGTCCAAAAATATGCAGGTTAGGTGATTTGACCATGATAAAACGCCTTAGTGTGCAGGTTAGGTGGGGTTGCAGGGGATAGGGTGGGGGAATGGGTTGGTAGGGTACTCTTTCAGATGGCTGATGGAGCTTTTGCACTGTAGAGATTCTATGTTTCTATTTAGTTCATACTGCCTCTCTTCATTTTTCCTTCCAAAATCCATAATTGACTGATCACTTTGATATGCTCGGAGGGTGCTAAACGAACACGAGAACTTTTGTTCAGTTTTGTAACTGATATAAAGTTGTAGATAAAAGCAAACTACTGCGGATGCGGGAATCTGAAACCAAAACAGAAAATACTGGACAATCTTAGCAGGACTGACAGCATCTGTGGAGCGAAAAGGGAAGCTAACGTTTCGAGTCTGGATGCGTCTTTGTCAAAGCTGCCTTGGGTCACTGTCTGTGCGGAGTCTGCATGTTCTCCCTGTGTCTGTGTGGGTTTTCTCCAGGTGCTCCAGTTTCCTCCCACAGTGTAAAGATGTGCAGGTTAGGTGGCGTGACTGGGATAGGACAGGGGAGTGGCCCTATGTCGGGTGCTCTTTCATTGGGTTTGTGCAGACCCAATGGGCCGAATGGCCTCCCTCTGTACTCTAGGGATTCAATGGACTAACCCCATATATGGTCCACAAGGGAGGCAGTGGGACCAATGTCCATGTTTCAATTACCACCAAAAAGACTTGATTAATCAGTCTGATTTTGGTTAATGTATTTTATTCCAAACTTAAATAAAAGTTACAAAACATAAACAATTCGGAATTGAACTTCCCAGCACATTATAGTTTGTTCAAATTTTCCCCCTTTTTCACCCCCCCCCCCCCCCCCCCCCCCGCCCAAGGAACAGCTCCTCAAAAATGGCCACAAACATCCCCCACCTTGCCTCAAAACCCTCCACTTAAACCCTTAATTCATATTTGATATTTTCCAGCCAAAGAAAGTCTTACAAGTCACCCAGCTAGGCTGCTACACCCGGTGGTCGCCACTCCAATAAAATTCACCGGGAATAAGGGAGGCGAAGGCCACAACATCGGCCTTCCTCCCCTCCATCAGGTCTGGCTTCTCTGATATGCCAAATATCGCCCCAAAGGCTCCGGCTCAATCTCCTCCACTATCCTTGTTAGCATCGCAATCTCTCCCTCTCAGAAACCCTCCAACTTTTCGCAGCCCCAGAACATTTGTGCATGGTACCCGCCCACACTTCTCATGCTCATCTGCTACCCCCTGGAAGAACCCAATCATTCTTGCCCGAGTCATGTGCACCCTGTGTACAATCTTGAACTGTATCTGGCTCATCCTTGTGCACGAGGCAGCTGCTTTTACCCTTTATAATGTCTCACTCCATACTCCCGAACTTATCTCCCTCCAACCTTCCCTCCCACCTCTCCTTAATCTTCATCACCTGCTCACCTCCCTGCTCTCCCAGCCACCTGTATATGTTCTCAGTCCTGCCCTCCGTTCCGTGTCCGGAAGCAGCAATCAATCCAACAGGGTGTACCTCGGTAACCTGGGAACCTCTTACCAAAGTTTCCGCGCATCGTCTCTTACCTATGGGTACTTAAATTAACTTCCTCTCAGGATCTCTACCCTCTCCTTCAGTTCCTCTGCACTGGGAAATCTCTCTTCCAGGTACAGAACCCTCACCTGAGCCAGCCCCACTTCTCTCCACTTACTATACATACCGTCTATTCCTCCCCCACCCCCTCCGCCCCAGCTTGAAACCATGGTTTTCACACAGCGGCGCCAACACTGACATCCCTTGTATCCTGAAATGCCTCCTCAGCTGCTTCCAGACCTTTACTGTAGACTGCACCACTGGGCTCTACACGTATTTCCTTGGCACCATTGGCAAAGCCGTTGTCACCATAGCCCTCAAGCTGGATCCCCGATTGGATTCGTCGTCCACCCTAACCCATTCTGCCCCCTCTCCTTTCCGCCACTGCCTCACCTTCTCCACGTTTGCCTCCCAGTAATAATGCAGCAGGTTCAGCAAAGCCAACCCTCCCTTCTGCCTGTGTCTACATAACAGGGTCCTCTTACCCTTGGCCCCTTCCCTACTCATACAAAATCTGAAATAATCATATCCAGTTTTCACAAGATGGCCTTCGGTACAAATATCAGAAGTGTCTAGAATATGAATAGGAACTTCAGCAAAATTCTCATCTTCACCACTTGGACCCTCCCTGCCAGAGTAAAATGCAGCATGTCCCATTTCTTCAGATCCTCCCTAACCTCCTCCACCAGCTTTGTTAAATTCCATTTATGTAGCATCGCCCATTGCCTCGCTACTTGAATCCCCAGATACCTAAACCTGTCTCTGGCTACTTTGAATGGCAACCCCACCTAGGTTGGCTCGCTGACCCAACGCGTTCACTGGGAACACTTTACTTTTCCCTACGTTTAACTTATATCCTGAGAACGCCCCGAACTTCCCCAACAGGCCCATAATCCTCTCCATGCTCTCCAGCGGGTCCATTATATACAATAGCAGTTTGTCCGCATATAGTGACAACTATGCTCCCTATGTCCCCTCATAATCCCTTGCCACTCTATCAACCCCCTAAGAGCCATTGCCAGTGGCTCCATAGTTAGTGCAGACAACAATGGCAACAGCAGGCATCCCTGCCTTGTCCACCTGTGCAGTTCAAAGTTTCACGAACCCACATTGTGGGTCCGCCACCGTTGCAACGTATAACAGGCACCCCTTCAGTGGTATCAATGTGATTGTTTCCTGCGTCATCTCCGGCAGCTCCCCCTTCTCCAACACCTCATTAAACACTCCCAAGAGATATGGCACCAGGTCCGTCACAACCTCCTTATAAGATTCCGCTGGGTAACCGTCGGGCCCAGGGGCCTTCCCTAACTTCATACCCCTTATACTATCCATTTCCTCCCTCAGCCCCAAGGGCTCCTCCAGCACTGCCTCTTCTTTTCCTCCAACTGTAGAAACTCCAGTCCATCTAAAAACTGTCCCATGTCCCCCTCTTCACACCCCGGGTCTGCCCTATACAGCTCCTTATAATAATCCCTAAATGCCTCATGGCTCCAAGGCCACATCCCCTGCCTCAGTCTGTAGCCCCCAAATTTCCCTGGATGCGGCCTGCCTCCGTCACTGATGTGCCAACATTCGACTTGCCTTCTCCCCATATTCGTATTGCCCCCCTTTGCCCTAATTAGCTGTCCTACTGCCCTCCCCGTCATCAACCTATCAAATTGCCTCTGTAACTTTTTCCTCCTCACCAATCCCTCCGTGGTGGGGCCCTTGAGTCCTCCCCATCTACCTCAACTATCTTTCATTAACCACTCATATACCTCCCTCCTTTACCTGTCCGCATGTGCCTTGAACAAGCTAATCTCCCCTCGGACCACCACTTTTAGTGTTTCCCAAAGTGTAGCCACCGACACCTCCCCATTTTGGTTCAATTCTGCATAATCTTTAGTCATAGTCTGCACTTTATCACAAAACCCTCGATCTGCCAACAACCTCGAATCAAGCCTCCACCCCGGACTCTGCTCCCATCCCGATCTCAGCTGTATCTCCAACCAATGGGGCGCGTAGTCTGGGATTACCATCCCTGCGTACTCTGCCCCTCCACCCTGACCAAGACCGCCCGGCTCACCACAAAGAAGTTGATTCTTGAATATACCCTGTAAACATGAAAAAAATGAATACTCCCTTCCCCCTGGGTTCTTGAAGCGCCACAGTAATCAGTCTGATTGCAGTTTGTGGAATCTTATTTTGAGCAAAATGGCTGTTGTGAAACAGTAACAATATGTATCTATATAATGCAATTAATGGAATAAAATGTTTCAAGGGACTGATTTAGCACACTGGGCTAAATCGCTGGCTATTGAAGCAGACAAAGGCAGGCCAGCAGCATGGTTCAATTCCCGTATCAGCCTCCCCGAACAGGCGCCGGAATGCAGCGACTAGGGGCTTTTCACAGTCACTTCGTTGAAGCCAATTTGTGACAATAAGCGATTTTCATTTCAGAGGAGGTTCGTAAAGAATAAATTGATGCTGAGTCACATAGGGCGATATTTGGGTAGATAACCAAAACCTCGATTGGAGAGGAAGTAATAACAGGAATCTTTCATCAGGAGAGGGAGCTGGAGAAGTTTTCGGTTTTATTCCTCGGCCCCACCACCAATAGTAAAGTAATTAAAATCAGGGATGACAAAGAAGCCAGATTGAGAAGAATGTCGATATCTCAGAGGATGGTGGGACTGGAGATTGTAGAGACAGGGAGGGACAGGACTGTGGAGGAACTTGAAAACAATGATTCAAATTTTTAAATCAAGGCATTACTTCACTTGGAGCCAATGGAGGACAGTGAATGTGACTTGGATGTGAGAAAGTACAAGGGCAGCAGAGATTAGGATAATCTCACATTTCCATGTGGGAGTGGGGTGAATGGAAGAGGCTGGTTAGGAATGTATTGGAATCAGGTCTAAAGGTAACACAGGCATGGATGAGGGTTTCAGCAGCATCTGAGTCGGGATGGGGGTGGAGACAGGCTAGAGTTTGGAGATTGAAATATCTGGTATTAGTGCTGGTCTGTATATGTGGTCACAAACTCATCTTGGGGTCCAATCTGACCCGGAGATTGTGCAGAGTGTTGTTCAGCCTCAGACAGTTCCCAGGGAGAGGGATGGACTTGGGAGTTAGGAAAGGGAATTTCTAATTGTGACTGAAGGCAATGGCTTTGATCTTCCTAATTTTTAATTGGAAGAAATTTCTGCTCATTCAATACTGGATGTGGGATAAGCAGTTTGATAATTTAGTGATAGTGGAGGAATGGAGAGGGATGGTGGTGAGGTAGAGCTGGGTGTTGTCAGTGTATGAAATGAAAATGAAACTAAAATCGCTTATTGTCACAAATAGGCTTCAAATGAAGTTACTGTGAAAAGTCCCTAGCCGCCACATTCCGGCGCCTGTTCGCGGAGGCTGGTACGGGAATTGAACCGTGCTGCTGGCCTGCCTTGGTCTGCTTTCAAAGCCAGCGATTTAGCCCTAGCATAGATCTGGATAGTTGTGGCCCCATCACTAATCCCAGGGGTAGTCCATTAGTTACAGTGTGCCAATTTGAAAATGACCCATTTATCCCAACTCACTCTTTGCTGATAGTTCTCCAAACCTCGATCTGTGCGAATATATCACCCCCAACACCATGAGCTCTTATCTTCTGCAGTAACCTTGTATGTGGTACCGTACTGAAAGCCTTTGGAAATCCAAACACACAACATTGACTGGTTCCCTTTATCCACCCTGCTTATTATATCCTCAAATAATTCAAGGCTCCTCTGTCTTTCTGGAGGGGAGGATAGGGAATAGAGGGGAGAGGGAGATCCCTTCAAAAGGAACTAGCTTGTGTTGGAGATATTAAAAAGTCCTAACACAATGTGTGCTTAGCACAAAACTGATTTGACTGTTAACTGGAATATTCATTCCTATAACAGGGCTGGACTTTCTTAAACTCCGAAACAAACCCCAAGGACAAATGGATAAACAGCAAAATCCAATCAAAACAGTTATTTGTGAGCTCGCTGGTGTCTCAGCAGGGTGGATGAGTGAGCAAATCCCTTCTGACATATGGAGCAGGTGAATGGCTTCTCCCCAGTGTGAACTCGCTGGTGTGTCTGCAGGGTTGATGACTGAGTGAATCTCTTCCCACACGTGGAGCAGCCAAATGGTCTCGCCCCGCTGTGAATACGCTGATGTTCCAGCAGGTCAGTTGACCCAGTGAAACCCTTCCCACACACAGAACAGGTGAATGGCCTTTCCCCAGTGTGAACTCGCTGGTGTTTCAGCAGTGCTGAAGAATTAGCGAATTCCTTCCCACAAACAGCGCAGGAGAATGGTCTCTCTCCAGTGTGAATTCGCTGGTGTGTCATCAGGCGTGACGACCGACTGAATCCCTTCCCACACTCGTTGCAGGTAAACGGGCTCTCTCCAGTGTGAATTCGCTGGTGTACAGTGAGGTCAGATAATTGCCTGAACCCAGTCCCACAGTCAGAGCCCCTGAAAGGCCTCTCGTCACTGTGAATACGTTGATGGCGCATCACTTCCCCAGAACTTTTATAGCAATTCCCGCAGTCTGGGCATTTAAAAGGTCTCTCATCAGAGTGAACACGCTGGTGAGCCAACAGATTGCAAGACAGACTGAATCCCTTCCCACACGTGGAGCAGGTGAACGGTCTCTCCCCAGTGTGACTGCGCCGATGAGTTTCCAGCTCAACTGGATAATTGAATCCCTTCCCACAGTCTCCACATGTCCATGCTTTCTCCCCATTGTGTCTGCACTTGTGGTTCCAGAGGTCAGATAATTGGCTGAAGTCTCGTCCACACACAGAGCACGTGTTCAGTTTCTCCCAACTGTGAATGGTCCTTTCTCCTTCCATATTCAAAATCCAAAGATATTCAGGTTACGATAAATTGGACGACTCAATCAGATCCTGATGTGATATTTGGTTTCAGTTTCCAAACTGCAAATTGTCCCTTTCTAATACCCTGTGAAATTGATTAAAAATAGAAAATGGTGTAAGAGCAAACCTACAAACAGACAAGGGCAGGTTGTAAAACTGAGCCGAATGAATCTGGTCACTTGTGGGGCCAGCACGAGGAATAAGTGACCATAAAAACTGCTGGATTGTTGTAAAAACCAAACTGGTTCAGTGATGTTGTTCAGGGTAGGGAACCTGCCAAACTTGAGTTCATCCAAATATCTGCTACCATGTCCTCTGAACTGTGTCCCACTCACTCATCACCCCTGTTCTCACTGACCTACTGGCCCCGGTTAAGTAACATCCTGGTTTGCAAATCTTGCTCCACCCTATTTCCAGCTGCACAAATGTTTAAATCTTTAACCTTCTGTAAAACAGAAACACTTACATTTGGGTACTGATGAACTAAGTGACTCTCAGTGTTTGAAGTGAATCTTGGGTGAGTTTTCCACCTTAAAATTCTGCTCTTCTAATGTCCTGTAAAAAGTCATCACTGTCAGTGCAGGATTAAAAATTCAGAAGAGAAAAATATTTCTCTTGGTTTGAGTTTACTGTGTGTAAATCCTCCCCTTCTAACCCCCCTGTAAAAGGAGTTTCCAGAACCCAACACTGTCAGTCCAGGAGAGAAATTCGCAACATTCTCTCCTCCTGCTGTCAGGACAGGGTGCACTGCACAGGCGCACTGTCCCCTCCCCAAACAAATGGGTCCAGTCTCCCGGATGTTGCCCCGCAGGATTGAACATTAGATTCTTAATCTTATCCTGGAATCTCCACAGGGTGTTTATGGAGCCTCCACATCCATTCGGCCTCCTCTTATAATCAGCCGTTATTTACCACTTGAGGCATTTCCCACCCATTAGCAGATTGATATGAAGATCAACGAGTCAAAGATTTTCTCTCCTGGTCACTGGGATCCCGAAGCCCCGCCCACTCCAGCTACGTGTCCAAAAAGTCCCATATGCGCACTGCTCCAGCTGAAACAAGATGGTTTTTAAACCTGGGCCTATTCTCAGGAAAAAGCCTCCAACCTACAAACCCCGGGCCTGCGAGGTGATATTTGGGCTTAGGGCCTATCCCGGGTGTTTATGAAGCCTCCGCTCCCTCCCCACCCTCACCCTCACCTCCCGGCTCCCTTCCTCCCTCCCATTAACAATAACCTCTCCCGCACTCACCCGCCTCTGGGCAAGGTGAGCCTGCGCATGTTCCGGAGAGCTCAGCACTGAGCCTGCGCACTGACCTCCCGCAGAGTGAATAGGGCACGTTCACAAGCGCGTGGAATGCTGGGTAACGGCAGCGCCATTGAAGCATCCAAACAGAAGAAAACTAATTTTGTTCAGCAATTGAAGCGAATTAAGAAATACAACACATAAATTCTTGTGAATATCTGCGCTGCTATATTCAATTTCTAAAATACCTCTATTTTCCTATCAGTACACGATGAGTTTTTAAAACTTTTTCCAACTTTTCCCTAACTCCTTCTCTCAGGGTGCTAAGTCTGTCTGCGTCAATCTCACAGTCACTGGTTCCTCTCCTCTATTTACTGATGCTGAACTGCAATTCAATGAGGGAAAATGTGAGATTGTTCATTTTGGAAGAATGAATGAGAAGGCGGATTCTTGTTTAAATGGTGAGACTGCAGATAGCTGCAGCAGAAAGGGACTTGGGGTTCTAGTTCATGAAACTCAGAAATTAGCATACAGGAGCAGAAGGTAATAGGGAAGGCAAATGTAATGCTGCTGTTTATTTCAAGGGAGATCTGGTCCCCTCATTTAAGGAAAGATATAATATATATCTGAGGCAGTATAGAAGAGATTTACACCAATGATCCCAGGTATGGAGACATTTCAATATGAGTAAAGATTAAACATGTTGGGTCTGTACTCCGAGGAGTGCAGAAGTATGAGAAATGATATGATTGAAACATACAAGATTTGTAGAGGGTTAGACAGGATAAATATTGGGTGGATGTTTCCACTCATGGTAGAATGTAGGACCAGAGGACATAGTTGCAGAATAAAAGCATTTGAGGAAGAATTTATTCTTCCAAAGAATTATTTCCCCTGGGAAGCTTTGGAGGCTGTGTCCTTGAACATTTTCAGGGCTGAGATCAATAGGTTTTTAATAATTTAAGGAAATCTGGGTTATAGAGAGAAGGGAGGAAAGTGGACTTAGTGTTGGATCAGCCATTTTCTTATGAAATGGAGGACCAGGCTTGAAAGGCTGAATGGCCTACTACTGTTCCTGTTGAATATTAATTATTCTATGGAATGATACAGCACAGATGGAAACTATTTGGCCCATTATACCAGTGCTGGCTCTTTGGAAGATTCATCCAATTAATTCCACAGTCATAATAATGATAATTTTTATTATTGTCAAAGTAGGCTTAAACATTGCAATGAAGTTACTGTGAAAATCCCCTATCACCACATTCCGGCACCTGTTTGGGTACACTGAGGGAGAATTCAGAATGTCCAATTCACCTAACAAGCACGTCTTTCGGGACTTGTGGGAGGAAACCGGAGCACCTGGAGCAAACCCACAAAGGCACGGGGAGGTTGTGCAGACTCCACACAGTGACCCAAACCAGGAATTAAACCCGAATCCCTGGCGCTGTGAAGCCACAGTGCTAACTCTGTGCTAATGTGCCGCCAATTAATTAACTATGATTAACACAAACTGATTTGACTTGATTTTTATTCAGAATTTAATTTCTTACAACAGGGTTGGAGTTTATGAACATCATAATAATAATAATCTTTATTATTGTCACAAGTAGGCTTATAGGAATACTGCAATTAAGATACTGTGAAAATCTCCTAGTCGCCACATTTCAGCCCCTGTTCGGGCATAGATAGAATTTACAGTGCAGGAGGCCATTCGGCCCATCGAGTCTGCACCGGCTCTTGGAAAGAGCACCCTACCCAAGGTCAACACCTCCACCCTATCCCCAAAACCCAGTAACCCCACCCAACACGAAGGGCAATTTTGGACACTAAGGGCAATTTATCATGGCCAATCCACCTACTATACAGAGGGAGAATTCAGAATGTCCAATTCACCTAACAAGCATGTCTTTCGGGACTTGTGGGAGGAACATACCCCAATGAATATGGTTCAGTCCAAGCTGCGATTCCCAAAACAATCCAGTCACTGAAGTTGCTTGTGAACTTGCTGGTGCATCAGTAGGTTGGAATCTGAGTGAATCCCCTCCCACACTGGCAGCAGGTGAATGGCCTTTCCCCTGTGTGAAGACGCTGCTGTACAGTGAGGTGAGATGATTGTCTGAACCCAGTCCTTTGAGTGGTAAGCTGCTGATTGGGTGGCACAGTAGCACAGTGGTTAGCACTGTTGCTTCACAGCTCCAGGGTCCCAGGTTCGATTTCCGGCTTGGGTCACTGTCTGTACGGAGTCTGCACATTGTCGCTGTATCTGTTTGTGTTTCCTCCGGGTGCTCCCATTTCCTCCCATAGTCCAAAGATGTGCAGGTTAGGTGGATTGGCCATGTTGAATTGCCCTTAGTGTCCAAAAGGTTTAGGTGGGGTTACTGGTTTACGGGGTTAGGGTGGAGGTATAGGCTTAAGTCGGGTGCACCTTCCAAGGGCCGGTGCAGACTCGATGTGCCAAATGGCCTCTTTCTGAACTATAAATTCTATGATACAGTGAGAGCATCTGAATGGTCTCTCTTCAGTGTGAACATGTTAATGGGACATCAGTTCCCCAGAATCTTTATAACACTCTTCACAGTCTGGGCATTTAAATGGTCTCTCCCAGTGTGAACTCACTGGTGTCTCAGCAGATTGGAGGAATGAGCAAATCCCTTCCTACATTGGGAGCAGGTGAACAGCCTCTCCCCAGCGTGAACATGTCAGTGTGCGTGCAAGTGGTATGAGTGTGTGAATCCCTTTCCATGCTCAGAGCAGGTGAAAAGCGACTCACCAGCGTGAGTGCACTGATGAACTACTGGCTGGGATGGCTAATCAAATCCCTTTCCATAGTCCCCACATTCCCACGGTTTCTCCCCAGTGTGACTGCATTTATGTTTCGAAAGGCCAGATGATGGACTGAAGCTTCATCCACACACAGAACACATGTACGGTTTCTCCCCACTGTAAAAGGTGCTTTTTCCTTCCACGTTCAAAATCCAAAGGTATTCAATTTACGATAAATTCGGTGGGTGTTAGATGCTGATACGATGTTTAGTTTGTGTTTCCTAACTGCAAATCCTCCCTTTCCAAGACCAACTATATTAACAGCTATAACTGAGCTGGAGGTATTTTTCAATTCAGCAGAAACAGACTCAAATGAAGATAGTTCAATCCTGAATATGATTAACAGCATAATCCAATCATAACAGTTACTTGTGAATTTGTTGGTGTTTCAGCAGGTTGGATGACTGACTGAATCCCATCCCACACACTGAGCAGGTGAATGGCCTCTCCCCGGTGTGAATGTATCGATGTGCAAGTAGGTGGGATGATTGTGTGAATCCCTTCCCACATTGGGAGCAGATGAATGGCCTCTCCCCAGTGTGAACTCGCTCGTGTGTCCGCAGGGTATATGAGTGAGCAAATGTCTTCCCAAAATGGGAGCAGGTGAACGGCTTCTCCCCACTGTGAACTCGCTGGTGTAATGCCAGGTTGGTTGACCAATTGAATCCCAACCCACACACAGTGCACATGAATGTCCTCTCCTGAGTGTGAATTTGCTGGTGTCTCAGTAGAGTGAATGTGTGACCAAATCCCTTCCCACACTGGGAGCAGGTGAATGGCTTCTCCCCAGTGTGGCTGCATCGATGAGTTTCCAGCTGGCATAGGAAATTGAATCCCTTTTCACAGTCACCACATTTCCAAGGCATCGCCCTGTCGTGACTGCAATTATGTTCCAAAAATCCAGATGATTGGTTGAAATCTTGTCCACACACAGGGCACAGCTTCCCCCCACTGTAGTCGGTGCTTTTTCCTTCCATGTTCCAAATCCAATGATGTTCAGGTTACAATAAATTGGCTGTCTCCATCAGATTCTGATATCATGTTCGATGTCAGTTCCCCAATTGCAAAGCCTCCCCTTGTAATACCCTGTGAAATTGATTTAAAACAGAAAAATGGGAGTGAGAGAGAACCCACAAAAACACAAAGGCAGGTTGTGAAATTGATATGAATCGATCTGGTAATTTGTGGGGCCGGCAAAGGGAAAAAGTGACCTTGAAAACTACTGGATTGGCATAGAAACCCAACTGGTTCACCTCTACTGGAGTAGAGAGAGAGTGAAAGGGTCTGTGGGAGGAAACCGGCACACCCGGAGGGAAACCCACAAAGACTGGGGAGAATGTGCAAACTCCACACAGTCACCCAAGGTCGGATTCGAACCCAGGTCCTTGCACTGTGAGGCAGTGGTGAAATCAACTGTGCCACCCCGTTCTTTCTTCTCTGCCGCTACTCTGCCTCATCAGTGAGACATTGGGACTCAATGATAGATTGGCTGAGATACATAGAAGGAGGCCAATCGGTCCATCGAGCCTGCACCTCACTTCCACCCTGTAACCCAATAACCCCTCCTGACCTTTTTGGACACTAAGGGGCAATTTATCATGGCCAATCCACTTAACCTGCACATCATTGGACTGTGGGAGGAAACCAGAGGTCCCAGAGGAAACCCATGCAGACACGGGGAGAAGGTGCAGACTCCGCAACAAACAGTGACCTCGGGGGAATGGAACCTGGGATATATTTTTTTTAATACTCCTCCGGGTCATTGGACATTTGCCCCCCACAATGATGGCGATCACGCATGCGCCCTGATGCACATGGCGTCTATTAAATATGGCGGCCGATAACACGGGCTGAACGGGAGGATCTGCAGTCCCGCTCGGTACAAACTGGGTGGTCCAGTAAGCTCTTTTCAGAGGTTTGTGGCTCACACAACATATTTAGGCAGCGTTTCCGTAGAGTCACGTGATTCCTCGCGCCGTCCGTACTTACCAATTACGGAGTTGAAGAAGCCACCCTCTGTCGCCATTACGCACACTTCAATCACAGCGGGCCACGCCCCTCATTCACCCCGATTGGTTGGAGGACCAGCCGCTCTGTTGGTCCTCCAAGCCCGCCCCTCATCCTCCTATTGGGCGGGAGCTGCCGTCAATCACCCGGGCATTGTGACGGTTACAAATGCGCAGAAAATTGAGTCTCCAGATAAAACCTGCTGATGGCCACAAGCTGAGAATAAAAACCTGCTGGTCCCAAATTTGCTGGTCTGGGGCTTTTTCCCCGGGAACAGTCACAGGCTAATGGCTGCCATCTTGGTTCAGGGAGGAGCAGAGTTGTGAGGGAACAGGGAGTGGGTGGGGCTTCAGGGTCTCAGCGACTGGGAGAGAAAATTATTGAGTCGTTAACTTCACTCTCAGTCTGCACACTGGTTAGAACTGAACTGAGCCAGAGTAGACGATGGAGGAAAACTGGGAGTGGAGGAAAGGAATGGTGGAGATGGGACAATGAGTTGATAATAATCTTTACAGGGCAGCACGGTGATGCAATGGGTTAGCACTGTGGCCTCACGGTGCCGAGGTCCCAGGTTCAATCCCGGTTCTGGGTCACTGTCCGTGTGGAGTTTGCATATTCTCGCCGTGTTTGCGTGGGTTTTGCCCCCACAACCCAAAAGATGAGGGCAGCAGGGTAGCACAGGGCAGCAGGGTAGCATGGTGGTTAGCATAAATGCTTCACAGCTCCAGGGTCCCAGGTTCGATTCCCGGCTGGGTCACTGTCTGTGTCGAGTCTGCACGTCCTCCCCCTGTGTGCGTGGGTTTCCTCTGGGTGCTCCGGTTTCCTCCCACAGTTCAAAGATGTGCAGGTTAGGTGGATTGGCCATGATAAATTGCCCGTAGTGTCCTAATAAAAGTAAGGTTAAGGGGGGGGGTTGTTGGGTTACGGGTATAGGGTGGGTTTGAGTAGGGTGATCATGGCTCGGCACAACATTGAGGGCCGAAGGGCCTGTTCTGTGCTGTACTGTTCTATGTTCTATGTGCAAGCTAGGTGGAGTGGCCACGGTAAATTGCCCCTTAATTGGAAAAAAATATGAATTGGGTACTATAAAATTTATTTTAAAAAAATAATAATCTTTATGACAAGTAGGCTTACATTAACACTGCAATGAAGTTACTGTGAAAAGGCCCTAGTCGGTACACTCTGGTGCCTGTCCGGGTAAACTGAGGGAGAATTCAGAATGCCAATCCACCTAACAAGCACATCTTTCGGGACTTGTGGGAGGAAACCCTCGCAAACACGGGGCAAACGTGCAGACTCCGCACAGACGGTGACCCAAGCAGGAATCAAAGACGGAACCCTGGCGCTGTGAAGCAACACAGCTACCCACTGTGCTACCGTGCCATGTTCACGGTTAACAGTTATTCGATTCAATAGGATCAGAATGTTACAGGCCTTTGAATGTGGAAGGAGCAATGTTAAGTCTATTCTGCCCATGGAAAAGATTTCAAATATTATTGTAACTGGAAACGTGCCGATACACATACGCTCAAGTGAGTGTTCCAGTGAACTGACTGTGAAAAGAGCTTCACCCAGTTACACAGCCTGCAGAACGATCATACATAGAGTAAGTCAGTGTGAAATATTTGGCAGATCTCAGGTGGGATCCTCCCATTCGGCGGCAGAGTGTCCACGGCGTCGGGAATGCCGTCGCGTTTAACGACAGCGTGAACGGCCCGCGGGGAGTACCAATTCTGGGCCAGTACGGCACTGGAGCGGTTCATGCTGCTCCAGCCTCCCAACTGGAGCCCTCCGAACTGTGCGCCGCGCTAACCCGCGCATGCACGGTGGCCTCCCTCAACATGCCGGCCCCGATGCAACATGGCGCTGGAGTTCAGGGGCCGGCGCGTGACAAATAGGCCCGGGGAGCGAGAGGCTGACCCGCAAATCGGCGGGCCCCGATCACGGGCCAGGCCCCATCGGAGCCCCCCCCCCCCCCCCCCCCCCCCCCCGGGTCGGAGCCCCCTCGCCCACAGGCCGCCCCCGACCCTGAGTGGAGAGTCCCCGCCAGCTGCCAGCAGGTGTGGATGGCGCCTGCGGGACTGCCTTTTCAGAGCGGCCGCTCGGCCCATTCGAGCCGATGAATCGTTGGCCCGGCCGCGTACAGCAGCCCGCAACCAGCACCGCACCAAATGCACAGCGCCAATTCTCCGCGGAGCGCAGAATCACGTGCCGGCGTCGGGGCGGTGCGGTTGCAGGGATTCTCCGGCCAGGGGCTGGGAGAATCCCGCCCAAAGTACAATTTGGGGAAAAAGTGAAGTTGACCCATGTTGGGAATAATAATAATTTAAATAGAGAGACTGCAGAATACCACAGTAGAGAAAGTTGTGTGTGTCCTTGTACACGGACCACAAGTGTATTTATTACCTCACACTCCTCCAGATTGATCTCCATTTGCTTCTTTACTGCCCAGCTGATCAGTCTACCGATATCTTCCTGTAGTCTCCAACTTTATTCCTCACTGTCAATCACACACTGCAAATGTCTCAACCATGTCCCTTTGTGAAAGTCTAAATCATTCATATATACCACACAAAACTTGGAATCTTGTCCTGAACAATCCAGAACTCCGCTGGAAAGTCTTTCGATCACAAAAATACCTCTGAACCAATCACCTTTGCTTCCTGCTGCTCCAGCTGATGACATTTCCAGCGCAATGGCCGTGCCCTGGTTTTCCCAAATGGAACTGGATGTGTAATCCGCTGGGCTGGGATGTCCTGCCCTGTCTTTATTTATTTCATTATTAACATTATTAACCTCTCATTATCTAAATTTCCATTTCCCACTTTTATCTCCATCTGACCCAGTCCATGGCTTTCTCCTTTATTGTCTAAAACACATCAGCAACTTTTGTATAATCCTGGTGCATTCATTTCAGTCTAAATCATTGATATATACCAGAAAACTGTGGAGCCCCACCGGAAACAGACGTCCAGGCATCATTCAGTCCTGGATGTGACTAACAGCAGCAACAACAGCTGAATCCAAACACTGCTGTTGCCTGTGAACTTGCTGATGTCTGAGCAGGTTGTTTGACTGAGTGAATCTCCTTCCACACGCGGAGCAGTTGAACAGCCTCTACCAGTGACTCCCCAGTAACGTTTCCATGTGTGGGCAGCATGGTAGCTCAATGGATAGCACTGTTGCTTCACAGCTCCAAGGTCCCAGGTTCAGTTCCCGGCTTTGGTCACTGTCTGCACGGAGTCTGCACGTTCTCCCTGTGCCTGCGTGGGTTTCCATCGGGTGGTCTGGTTTCCTCCCAGTCAAAAGATGTGCAGGTTAGGTGGATTTTCCAGGCTAAATTGCCCTTAGTGTCCAAAAATGTTAGGTGGGGTTACGGAGTTATGGTGGAGGTGTGGGCTCAAGTAGGGTGCACTTTCCAAGGGCCGGTGCAGACTCAATGGACCGAGTGGCTCCTTCTGCATTGCAAATTCTATTATTCTGTTTCAGTGTGAAGTCGCTGGTGTTTCAGCAGATTCGGTTTACTTTTAAATGTCTTTTCACACTCACAACATTTAAAAGGTTTCTGATCAGTGTGAACAAGTTGGTGTGTAGTCAGGTGGGATGACTGAGTGAATTTCTTGTCACACACGGGGCAAGAGTACGGTCTCTGTCCAGTGTGGACTCGCTGGTGTTGCAGCAGGTTGGATGAATCATTGAATTCCTGCCGACACATAGGGCAGCTGAACGGTCACTCCCCAGTGTGAACTCGATGGTGTCTCAGAAGGTGGGCTGACCGAGTGAATCCCTTCCCACATTTGGAGCAGGTGAATGGCCTCTCCCCAGTGTGAACGCGTTGGTGTTTCAGAAGATCCCTTTTGCTTTTAAATGTTTTCTCACAGTCAGAACAATTAAAAGGTCTCTGATCAGTGTGAACAGATTGATGAGTCAGAAGCTGGGATGAACAAGTGAATCCCTTCCCACACACAGAGCAGGTGAACGGCCTCTCCCCAGTGTGAGTGCGTTGATGTATCATTAAACATTTTTTACTTTTAAAGCTCTTCTCACAGTCAGAACATTTAAAAGATCTCTTGTCAGTGTGAACACGTTGGTGTGTCCGGAGGTTCGATGTCTGAGTGAATCCCCTCCCACACATGGAGCAGGTGAACGGCCTCTCCCCAGTGTGACTGCGTTGGTGGAACAATAAATCCTTTCTGCTTTTAAAGCTCTTCTCACAGTCAGCACATTTAAACGGTCTCTGGTCAGTATGAACATGCTGGTGTGTGATGAGGTTGGATAATGTAGTGGATCCCTTCCCACAAACGGAGCAGGTGAACGGCCTTTCCCCAGTGTGAATACGTCGATGAGTTTCCAATTCAGACGGGGATTTGAATCCTTTTCCACAGTCCCCACATTTCCATGGTTTCTCCATGGTTATCGACAAGTTATCAGGTGTAGGTGGGATGCAGATTTTAGGTCACTATCAGATCAGCAGTGATGTTATTAAATGGTGGAACAGGCTCATGGGGCTGAATGTCCAATTGCTGCTTCTTGATTGCTGTCGTGCGAATGTCCTTATGTCTCTCCAACTTGCATCATCAGTTGAAGTCTGAGTACGGTGTCTCTCTGATGTAAATGCTGCAATTTCATTTCATGCTGTGTGATTGGTTAAAGCTCAGTTCCAGCTAACTGTGGAAAATTACTGAGATGTATGTGTCTTGGTGCTTTTCCAATCAAAGTGATTTTTATCATTTTTCCCCAAAGACAAAACAAACATTTCTCCTTCCATGTCGAAAGGCCGGTCCTGATGAATCAAGGGTCTCTGTGAGATCTTGACATGATGTTTGCATCTGCAAATATTCTGCAAAAGGTCATTGCATTGAATTACTGTGAATATATTAAGACACAAACAGGCCATTCTGTCACAGATTCTGCTGCTGTCCATACTTGGCACAAATTTCCTACTGTCCCACCTATCTCATCTTTCCATGGTAATGAGTTGCACATTCTAAACCTGTAAGTAAATAAATTTGTCCGTATTGCCCCCTTTGATTTATTCGTAACTATCTTGGATTTATGACTCGTCGTTTATTGATCGTACCCGGTTTTAGACTCTCTCCCATCACCCCTCTCCAAACTACTGATAATTTACAAGATTTCTATCAGGTCACTGCTTACTTCCTTGTTTTCAATAGAGAAAAATAAAATGGATGAAATGAAAATCACTTATTGTCACGAGTAGGCTTCAATTAAGTTACTGTGAAAAGCCGCTATTCACCACATTCAGGCGCCTGTCCGGGGAGGCTGGTACGGGAATCGAACCGTACTGCTGGCCTGCTTTAAAAGCCAGCGATTTAGCCCAGTGAGCTAAACCAGCCCCTCTCCCACTCCACTCCATAATGCCCCACTCCATATAATATTTCCTGATCACTGTAATCTCTCATTTTACAAAAGTAAATGCAGGATAGAATTTGCAAAGAGACAAATCTTTCTGTTGGGTTTAGTTTTTTGTGTAAATTCCCTACTTCTAACTCCCTGGAAAAGGAGTTTACAAAAGCCACCACTATCAGTCCAGGATAGAAATTCTGAACAGGCAATTCTAGTTTCTCTGGAACATTTTTTTCTCTCGTTCCCCCAAAACTGTAAATCCCCGTCCCACACACTCTCCCTCCTCCCTGGGCTGAAATCCAAACCCATCTCTTTCCTCCCTGCCTCCCCTCTGTCTGGGTTCAGTTCTCCAGCTCCTGTTTGCAGACTGACAATAAAATCAATTGGTTTGGGGCCTTCAGCGGATGTTGGTGAATCCTCCCCGCCCACCTGACAGGGTTTCCTTCCTTGCCAGAGATCAGTGTCGTCATTGATTTGAGTGCAAAGTCTGAACTCTTATTTATTATCCCCCCTCCCCCATCCTGTGATGTGAACCACCCTCCAGTGTGGGAAGAAGGATGGTGCCCGTTAACCTGGGACTACAAACCAGGGAGCTGACAATGATTGTGACGAGGTTGCTCCAGCTCACAATGCCCGGGGACTGATTGACGGCGGGTTCGGACCAATAGAAAAGGTGGCACGGCTGGAGGACCGAACGAGAGCAGGTTCCAGCCAATCAGAGTGAATGGGAGGCGGGAAAGAGCTTCAGTGGACGGTTAATTTGGGCCTGTCTGGGATAAAAGCCCGCGCAATTTTTGCCGTCAAATGTCGTATCCGAGCATTCGGGGCTTACGGCCTGCACGGTGTGTTCATGAAGCCGTCCGACCCACCCGCCGACTCCCTCCCGGCGGTATCAGATCGACTGAGAATTTCCAAACGATCGCCTGAACCGGAGTTACTCTCAATACTGCGCATGCTCCTGCTCACCATGCCCCGGGGAGTGATTGACAGCAGCCCCGGACCAATAGACAAAGGGGGCGGGACTGGTGGACTAGCGGGAGCAGCTGATCCTCCAACCAATCAGAGTGAATGAGGGGTGGAGCTGAGCCCGGACCTCATTGGCTGAAACTCTGCATCATTTTGAAGCTGATTTGTCTCAAACTCCAGGAGAAAACTGGACCTTTCTGTTTGTGGCTTTAAACAGATGAGAGGAAATGAAGGGATCTGGAAAGCAGCAGCTTCTTCATTTTGTTCCAGGAAAATGGGGCCTGTGGAATGTCAGGTTTTACACAGCACACGGTCAGCCTGTGGTTTCACGCTGGGTAAAGAATCTACAAACAAGGCAAGGGAATAAATCATCAATGGTAGGACCCGAGGAAGTGCATGTCCATTGGTGGACAGGTTTACAGGGTGGTTAAAAAAAATATGGAATACTTGAAATAAATACTTAAACAAAAAATTATACAATACTTGAATAAAAGAGGCCTGGACAATTCCCATTCACCACCGCTCTAGTCTGCCTGGCTGAACTCGTTCTATTGCTCAACAACTTGACCGAGGAAGCGAGGGAAACGCGGTGGTCTGCAGGTTAGACTGAAGCAACGCGGTTTCAAGACCCCTCTTCCCAGCATACTCCTGGCAAACGTCGAAGCGATTGAAAACAAGCTGGATGAACTTAACGCCAGACTTACCTCTCAGAGGGAAGCCATGATGTGGAGATGCCGGCTTTGGACTGGGGTGAGCACAGTAAGAAGTCTTACAACACCAGGTTAAAGTCCAACAGGTTTGATTCAAACACGAGCTTTCGGAGCGCAGCTCCTTCCTCAGGTGAATCTCAGAGGGAAGTAAGAGACTGCTGTGTGCTCTGTTTCACAGAGACATGGCTCACCCCCGCCTCACTGGACTGCGCCATACAACCTGAAGGCTTCTCTATTCACCAGGCGGACGGCTTGGCATCTTCAGGCAAAGCGAAGGGTGGAGGGGTTTGCCTCCTCATCAACTCCTCCTGGTGCTTGGATGTGGTGACCCTGGTGACCTACTGCTCCCCAGACCTGGAATACCTGACCGTGAAGTGCCGCTCATACTATCTTCCATGTGAGTTCACTTCAGCCATTATCTCAGCGGTCTACATCCCACCCCAGGCAGAAGTGAGGAAGACGCTGGATGAACCATACACAGTTGTAAACAATGACGAAACAGAACACCCGGAAGCATTGTTCATCGTGGCCGGAGACTTCAACAAAGCCAACCCAAGAGCGTACTGCCAAAATTCCACCAGCACATCTCCTGTCCCACCAGGGGCGACAGCACTCTTGACCACTGCTACTCAAAAATCAAGGACGCCTACCGTCCCATCCCCCGACCGCACTTTGGGAAATCAGACCATAAGACAGTGCTCCTTCTCCCGGCTTACAAGCAGAAACTCAAGTGGGAGAATCCAGCTAAGAAGGTTGGCAGTGCTGGTCCGAGGAGACAGAAGAGCTCTTACGTGACTGCTTAGAGACAGTGGACTGGTCCATATTTAAGAACTCAGCGACTTAAAGAGTATGCCACCACCGTCACAGACTTCATCGGCAAATGTGTGGACGACTGCGTGCCAAAGAAGGCAGTACGTACGTTCCCCAACCAGAAACCATGGCTCAACCACGAGATTGACTCCCTACTGAAGGACAGATCTGAGGCGTTCAAGGCAGACGACCCTGACCTATACAAGAAATCCAGGTACGACCTCCGCAAACCCATCTGAGATGCCAAGAGAGAATATCAAACTAAGCTAGAGTCACAGACAGACTCTCAGTGTTTGTGGCAAGGACGAAACAACATAACGGGCTACAAAGTGAAGCCAAGCAGTATCTCCGGCAGCAGCGCACCCCTCCCCGATGAACTTAATGCATTTTATGCTTGGTTCAAGCATGTAACCAACATTCTGCTGTAGAGTGCTCCAGCAGCCCATAATTCATCCATACCCACCATCACAGCTTCCGAAGTCCAATCGGCCTTCCTGAAAGTGAAACCATGGAAGGTGACGGGCCCGGATGGGATCCCTGGTCGTGCACTCTGAGCCTGCGCATACCAGCTGGCAGAGGTATTCACAGACATCTTTAACCTGTCCCTACTCCACTCCGAGGTCCCCACCTGCTTCAAGAAGACCACAATCATACCGGTACCAAAGAAGAACCAGGCAAAGTGCCTGAATGACTACCGCCAGGTGGCCCTGACTTCAGTCGTAATTAAGTGCTTCGAGAGGCTGATCATGAAGCGCATCACCTCCATACGCCCCGAACACCTTGATCCACTTCAGTTCGCATACCGCTGCAACGGGTCCACATCAGATGCCATTTCCCTGGCCCTGCACTCATCCCTAGAACATCTCGAAAACAAGGACTCCTACATCAGACTCCTATTTATTGACGACAGCTCCGCCTTCAACACCATAATCCCAGTCAAGCTCATATCAAAGCTCCAAAACCTAGGACTTGGCTCTCCATTCTGCAACTGGATCCTTGACTTTCTGACCAACAGACCACAGTCAGTAAGAATGAACACCAACACCTCCTCCACAATAGTCCTCAATACCGGTGCCCCGCAAGGCTGCGTACTTAGCCCCCTATTCTACTCCCTGTACACACACGACTGTGTAGTAAAACTTGGTTCCAACTCCTTCTACAAGTTCGCTGACGATACGACCATAGTGGGCTGGATCTCGAATAACGACGAGTCGGAATACAGGAGGGAGATAGAGAACCTAGTGGAGTGGTGTAACAACAACAATCTCTCCCACAATGCCGGCAAACGTAAAGAGCTGGTCATTGACTTCAGGAAGCAAAGTGCCCCCTGTCAGCATCAACTGGGCCGAGGTGGAGATGGTTAGCAGTTTCAAATTCCTAGGGGTGCAAATCACCAAAAATCTGTCCTGGTCCACTCACGGCGATGCTATCGCCAAGAAAGCACAATAGCGTCTATACTTCCTCAGGAAACTAAGGAAATTCGGTATGTCCACATTAACCCTTACCAATTTTTTACAGATGATCCATAGAAAGCATCCTATCGGGCTGCATCACAGCCTGCTTTGGCAACTGCTTGGCCCAGGACCGCAAGGAACTTCATAGAGTTGTGAATAGCGCCCAGTCCATCACACGAACCTGCCTCTCATCCATGGACTCCATCTACACCTCCCACTGCCTGGGAAAGCGGGCAGCATAATCAAGGATCCCTGCCACCCGGCCTACTCACTCTTCCAACTTCTTCCATCGGGCAGGAGATACAGAAGTCTGAGAACACACACGAACAGACTCAAAAACAGCTTCTTCCCCACTGTCACCAGACTCCTAAATGACCCTCTTATTGACTGACCTAATTAACACCCTGTATGCTTCATCCAATGCCAATGCTTATGTAGTTACATTGTATATCTTGTGTTGCCCTATTATGTATTTTCTTCTATTTGCTTGAATTTTGTTTATTTCCCTTTTCTTCCCATGTACTTAATGATCTGTTGAGCTGCTTGCAGAAAAATATTTTTCACTGTACCTCGGTACATGTGACAATAAATAAATCCAATCCAACTTCTCCTTTAATTCATCCTACTTTCTCCAAATCAAAGGTAGCAATGGGTACCCACATGGGTCCTAGCTATGCTTGATTTTTTATGGGGTATATGGATCATTCCTTATTCCAGGCCTACCCGGGTCCCCTCCCACAACCGATGACTATTGGTGCTGCTTCAATGCTCTCGTCCGGAACTGCAAAAATTCATGAACTTCGCTTCCAGTTTCCACCCCTTCATCACTGTGACCTGGTACATCTCAGACTCCTCCCCTCCTCTTCCTTTGCCTTGTTGGCTCCATTTCCGGCAATAGACTGTCTACTAATATCTATCACAATCCCACTGACTCCCACAGCTATCTTCGCACCCTACACCCTGTAAGGACTCCCTCCCTTTCTCTCAGCTCCTCCGCCTCCGTCTCATTTGTTCCGATTATGCCACTTACCAAAGTGGTGTTTCAAATGTGTTCCTTCATCCTCAACCATGATTTATCACCTACAGCTGTTGACAGGGCCGTTAACACTGTGCGGTCCATCTCCCACACCACTACCCTCGCCCCGTCCCCTGTTTAGCACAGGGCTAAATCGCTGGCTTTGAAAGCAGACCAAGGCAGGCTAGCAGCACGGTTCGATTCCCGTATCAGCCTCCCCGAACAGGCGCCGGAATGTGGCGACTAGGGGCTTTTCACAGTAACTTCATTTGAAGCCTACTTGTGACAATAAGCGATTTTCATTTCATTTCCTTCCAAGGACAAAGCTAGAATCCCTCTCATTCTCACATTTCTCACCACCAGCCTCCGTATGCAAAGCATAATCCTTTGCCATTTTCACCAACGTCAACGTGATGTCACCACCAAACACATCTTCCTTTCACTCTCTCTGTCATCATTCCACAAAGACCATTCCCTCCAAGATAAACTAGTCCACTCCTCCATCATACCCAACACCTCTCCCATCACCCATGGCATCTTCCCATGCAATCGCAGAAGGTGCAACACCTGTCCTTTTACCTCTTCCATGATTAACATCCCAGGCCCAAAACATTCATTCCAGGTTTAAGCAGCGTTTCACATGCACCTCTTTCAATTTGCTCTACTGCATTCACTGCTCCCAATGTGGTCTCCTCTATATCAGAGAAACCAAATGTAGACCTTCGGTCTGTGCGCATTCAGGTCCCTGACCTTTCTGTTGATTGCCATTTTAACACAAGACCCTGTTCCTATGCCCACCTATCTGTCCTTGGCCTGCTGCAATATTCCAGTGATGCTCAACGCAAACTGGATGAACAGCATCTCATCAGTCCAAAGATGTGCGGGTTAGGTGGATTGGCCATGCTAAATTGCCCGTAGTGTCCTAAAAAGTAAGGTTAAGGGGGGGGGGGGGGGTTGTTGGGTTACGGGTATAGGGTGGATACGTGGGTTTGAGTAGGGTGATCATGGCTCGGCGCAACATCGAGGGCCGAAGGGCCTGTTCTGTGCTGTACTGTTCTATGTTCTATCTTCTGGTTAGACATGCTACAGCCTTCCGATCTCTACATTGAATTCAACAACTTCAGATGATTCGCTCTCACCCACCTCGACCCCTTTGTTTTCATTCCATTTCATTTTAATTGCCTTTTACCTTTTATTTCTTTGTCTTTATATATATTTCCCCCTATCTGATCCCCCCCTCTCCCACTGTTACCAGATTCCTAAAGGACCCTCTTATGGACTGACCTCAGTAACACAACACCCCTGAATGCTTCATCTGATGCCGGTGCTTATGTAGTTACATTATTTACCTTGTGTTGCCCTATTATGTATTTTCTTTTATTTCTTTTCTTTTCATGTACTTAATGATCTGTTGAGCTGCTTGCAGAAAAATACTTTTCACTGTACGTCAGTACGCGTGACAATAAACAAATCCAATCCAATTCTTCCCCCCTTCACCTCATTTTACTTCTCTCCCTGTCGTGTCTCCCCTTCCCTCAACATCTACATCTGTCACAACATACTCTCCGATTTTAGTTTCTCTGCTATTTGCCCTTTTATTTTCTCTGGGGACTGCCATTTTCATAGAATTAGCAGTGCAGGAGAAGGCTATTCGGCGCATCGAGTCTGCACCAGCCTTTGTAAAGACCACCCTAATTAAGCCCATGCCTCCAACCTATCCCCATAAGCCGACGAACATTTTGGACACAAAGGGGCAATTTAGCATAACCAATCCACTTAACCTGAACATTTTAGCACTCTTTTCCCTTGGTTTCTGTGGTTATGACTCATCTTTCATTTCCTCACCCTACAGTTAAATATCTTCCACTTTCAACGGCTTTTCGCTTTGACAAAGGGGCATCTGGGCTCTTTTTTCTCCTTACAAATGCTGCCAGACCTTTTGAACTTTTCCAACATTTTCTCTTTGTTTCAGATTCCAGCATCCATAGCAATTTGCTTTTGTTTAGAACAGCCATTTAAATCACTTTGGGATATAGAGCATAACACAACACCCATTTACACGAATTTGTGTTTTATCTCAACGATGTAACAAAATACATCTTCTACTGCCTATTTGGAGTTTCAATGGTGCTGTTATTACCCAACATACCCAGCGTTTGTGAATCTGCCCTGATCACTCCCCAGGAGCCCAGTACGCAGGAGCAATGTTGTATCTAGAGCATGCGCAGTTTCACTTTGCTCCGAGAACTGCGAGTGCGGGAGAGGCTTTTTTCGGCAGGTGAGGGTCGCTGGGGCGGAGAGAGGAATGGAGCCGGAAGGTGGGGTGGGGTGGGGAGGGAGCCCAGACTTCATAAACACCTGGTGCAGGTTGCAAGCCCCGTCAGAAGCCTGCACGTCAGATGCTTTGTGCTCCAGGGCTTTTTCCCCGGGAACAGGCCCGGGTTAACGGCCGCCATCTTGTTTGGGCAGGCAGCGTAGCGCATGCGCGGAACGGCCGGACGAGTGGGCGGGGCCTCAGGGTCCCAGTGACCCGGATGGTGACAACTTCCAAACTAAACAGCTGGAGGACATTCCACTGAGCTGACTGGGTGGGATGAGGTCTGAAGGTTCAAATTAGAGCAAAATACTGCGGATGCTGGAAATCGGAAGTAAAGACATAAAATGTGGATAAATGTTCAGGTCTGTCAGCTTCTTTATACTGTGGAGTGAGAATGGAGTCATCTTTCATGCATAAATCTTTACTACTATCTCTGTCTTTTAGCTTTGACTAAGGGTCATCTGTACTCCAAGCATTAGCTCTTTTCTCTCCCTACAGACGCTGCCAGACCTGCTGAGATTTTCCAGTATTTTCTCTTTGGTTGCAGCTCATATTTGTTGTGACCTCCTGGACAGGAAGCTGTGAGCATGGATCTGACAATCAGCCTGAATCAGCATCTTCAGGAGAATAGGGAGGGTGAATAGCGCCGTAGTGTGGCGACGAGGGGATTTTCACAGTAACTTTATTGCAGCGTTAATGTCAGCCTACTTGTGACACCAGTAAATATTCTTATTATTTGATACAACAGGGGGAGAGGCTGCACAGTGGTGCAGTGGTTGGCACTGCAGCTTTACAGCGCCAAGGTCCCATCCTGGCTCTGGGTGTGTGGAATTTGCATATTCTCCCCTTGTTTGAGTGGGTTTTGCCCCCACAACCCAAAAATGTGCACAGTAGGTGGTTTGGCTATGCTAAATTGCCCCTTAATTGGAAAAAAAATGAATTGGGAACTCTAAATTTATTTTTAAAAAGAGATAGGAGGGAAGGTGTTGGGATGGAGATCTAGAGCTTTTGGGGAATAAGAGAGAGGAAAAAATATGACATAGAAACTAGAATTGTCTGTTCTAAGTTTTTATCCTGTACTGACTGTGATGAATTTTGTCAATTGTTTTCACAGGATATTAGATGAGGAATTACAGACAGAAATCTCAAATGTTGCGTCTCGTTCTGACAGTCAGTACTTTTATTGGAACCTGAATATCATTGGCCTTTGAATCAAGAAGAACTATTTGTCCAAACTGTCAGCTAAAGATTTCAAACATCAGTGTTACTGGAAAAGCACCGAGACCCACACAACACACACCCAAGTAAGAGAGTTTCAGTGAACTAACTGTAGAAAGAGCTTCAACCAATTACATGGTGTGAAGAACATCACACCATTCATAGCGGAGAGAGACCATACCCGTACTGTGTATGTGGAAGAGGCTTCAACTGATTGTCCAACCTGGAGAGACACAAGGAGACCCAAAACATGGAGAAACCATGGAAATGTGGGGACTGTGGGAAGGGATTCCGAGTCCCATCTGTGCTGGAGGTTCATCGACGCAGTCACACTGGGGAGAGGCCGTTCACCTGCTCTCAGTGTGGGAAGGCATTTACTCAGTTATCCAACCTGCAGAAACACCAGCGAGTTCACACTGGGGAGAGGCCACCTTACTGCTCTCAGTGTGGGAAAGGATTCTGTGATTCTTCCCTCCTATTGAGACATCAGCGAGTTCACACTGGGGACAGGCCGTTCATTTGCTCTCAGTGTGGGAAAGGATTTGCTGAAGTATCCAAACTGCAGAAACACCAGCGAGTTCACACTGGGGAGAGGCCATTCACCTGTTCTCAGTGTGGGAAGGGATTCACTCAGTCATCCACCCTGCAGACACACCAGCGAGTTCACACTGGGGAGAGGCCATTCACCTGCTCTCACTGTGGGAATGGATTTACTCAGTTATCTCACCTGCTGACACACCAGCGAGTTCACACTGGGGAGAGGCCATTCACTTGCTTACAGTGTGGGAAGGAATTCACTCGGTTATCACACCTGCAGTCACACCAGCGGGTTCACACTGGGGAGAGACCGTTCACCTGCTCTCAGTGTGGCAAGGAATTCACTCGGTTATCTCACCTGCAGAGACACCAGCAAGTTCACACTGGGGAGCGGCCATTCACCTGCTCTCCATGTGGGAAGAGATTCACTCGGTTATCTCACCTGCAGACACACCAGCGAGTTCACACTGGGGAGAGGCCATTCACCTGCCCTCAGTGTAGGAAGGGATTCACTCAATTATCCAGCCTGCAGACACACCAGCGAATTCACACTGGGGAGAGCCCATTCACCTGCCCTCAGTGTGAGAAAGGGTTCCGTGATTCATCCAACCTGCGGAGACATCAGCAAGTTCACACTGGGGAGAAGCCATTCTCATGCTCTCAGTGCGGGAAGGGATTCACTCGGCTATTCAACCTGCAGTCACACCAGCAAATTCACACTGGGGAGAGACCATTCAGCTGCTCTTAGTGTGGTCATGGATTCAGTCATTCATCCACCCTGCGGACACACCAGCGAGTTCACACTGAGGAGACACCGTCCACCTCTCAACGTGAGAAGGGATTACATGTTTCATCAGACCTGCTGTGACACCAACAATTTCACAATTGATTACAGGGGTTGGATTCTGCTGTTATTGTTTCTGCTCTGCACCCAGGACAGCATTTTGTTCATTCTGACAGGTGGTCAGTGGGGATGGTCGGAGGGTTTCTTTCTGCTGGACTAGGCGGTCTCACCACTTTGCCTCCAGTTGGCTGATTCTCTTTGAACCTTGTTACTAATACCTGGCTTCAAATTGCACAAGGATCACAGAGTGAAAGGGTGTTTGGAAGTGTGGAGATATTTAGTTTCCATTTCTGTTTGGAACCACGCAAAGCATGCCGCATTGCCGTGGAGATGGGCCCTGGTTGTTACATGGTTCTTTTGTTTAATTTATCTGGGTGTTCCGCACAGAAGAAAACTATCAGGGTTACGAGGGGCAAGTTGTTTGAGGTGGACTGGGAGACTGATTGGTACGGGGAATACCTAATATTTAAGGAATTATTACATATTTATCAGGGGTTGGTCAGCTCAGTTGGCTGGACGGCTGGTTTGTGATGCAGAACAATGCCAACAGTGAGGATTCAACTCCCAAACTGGCTGGTTTATTCATGAAGGCCCCGCCTTCTCAACCAGTCCCTTCGCCTGAGGTGTACTGAACCTCGGGTTAAATCACCTCCAGTCAGCTCTCGGTCAAAGGCGAGAGCAGCCTATGGGATCTTTGCGAATTTTATTTTACATTTTTACAACAAATATAGATTCCTTTAAGGAACGAAAATCCAACAAGAAAAGTGATGCAACCTTGGCTAACAAGAAAAGTTAAAGATTCCATTAGATCAATGGAAGAGGTTCAGAACGTGGTCAAAATATTAGTAAACCTGCGGATTGGGAAATGGTTTAGAATTCAGAGAAGGAGGGCCAAGAAACTGATAAAGAGCAATAGAATATGAGAGAAAACTGGGGGGAAACATAAAAACCGACTGGAAAAGCTTCTATAGGTATTTGGAAAGGAAAACACTGTCAAATACAAATGTGGGTCCATTCCAGGCAGAGACAGGAGAGTTCATGATGGGGAGTCAGGAAATGGCAGAGAAACTGAGCAATGTGTGTCTGTCTTCACGGATGAAGATGCAAAACTTTCTCCAAAACACATGCAAACCAAGGGACTCGTGAGCACGAGGAACAGGAAGAGATGAGAATTCGTGAAAAAGTAGTCCTGGAGAAATTAATGGGGTTGGAAGTGAATAAATCCCCAAAAGCTGATCTACATCCCAGAGTGTTGAACGAGGTGGCTGTAGAGATCTCTATTCCTTATTCTAGATTCTCCTGACTATCTGGAATGGACAAACGTTTCCTTTTTACGTACCTATAGATCTTTTTACAGTCCATTATAATGTAATTTGCTGTTTCACATTCATATTCTATTCTCCCTCGCTTTCTCAGTGACTTAGTCCTTTGCTGTATTCTAAAATCCTCACAATCCTCAGGTTTATTCCTATTTCTGATAACTGTGTCGGTCTTTTCTTTCAATCTTATACAATACTTCACTTCCTCTGGTTCTCTGACCTTTTGGGGTTTTTGTGCTCGGAAGAAATGTAAAGTGTGATAATTATTGAAAGTCTATCCATTGCCTGTGGACTGTCACACCTTTTAATGTATTTACCCCAATCCACCTCAGCTAATTTGTCTCTTCTACCTTCATAATTTCCTTCAAACTTAATACCTTGGCTTCAGATTAGAATACCTCATATTCAATATTCTGGTCACTCATCCTGAAAGGTTATTTTTCAGCACGATTATCGATTAGCCCTTTTTTAATGCATAATATTAGATCTACAAGCACCTGTTCTCTAGTTGGTTCCTCAACTTACTGCTGTAGATAACTGTCCCGAACACACTCCAGAAACTTGCCCTCCACAGCATCAGTGCCCATTAGGTTAACCCAGTCTATATGCAGATTGAAGTCACTCCTTAATATTTTACCCATGCTATAATGTTTTACCTATTCTCTAATCTCCGATTAATACCATGTCCCACACTACCCCTACTGTTTGGTGGCCTATAACACCTCTCACCAATGTTTCCTGCCCCATGCTGTTTCTTGGCTCCACCCAAACATATTCCACGTTTTGTATTCCTGATCTGAGATCCACCCTTACTAATATTCTGATGCCGTCCCTTATTATCCGAGCAACACCACCTCCTTTTCCTTTTTGCCTGCATCATCAGCAAACTAAGTGAGCATACCTTTGGTCCCATCATCAAAGTCATTGTAAAACGTTGAGGCTCCAGCACTGACCCCTGTGACACACCACTCATTACATCTTGCCAGCCAGAAAATGGCCTATTTGTGCCTACTCTCGGTTTTCTGGCAGCTGGCTAATCTTTCACTGTGAAAGACAATTCTGGGATTAAAGGCTGCCTGACTTGAAAAGAAAAGAACGGAAGTAAATCCTGGGGAATGAATCATCACTTTGGACTGGTTCTGAGATTCAGTTTCTACTTGCAGGGCAGAGTAACTATAATCGTGCAGTTCAAATTTAGATTGCGTAACTTTGGTACGGTAGCACAGTGGTTAGCACTGGTGCTTCACCACCAGAGTCCCAGATTCAACTCCCACTTGGGTCACTGTTGTACAGAGTCTACACGTTCTCCCCGTGTCTGCGTGGGTTTCCTCCAGATGCTCCGGTTTCCTCCCACAAGTTCCAAAAGGTGTGCTTGTTAGATGAATTTGGCATCCTGAATCCTCCCTGTGGGCACCCGAACAGGCACCGGACTGTGGCGACTAGGAGATTTTCACAGTAATTTCATTGCAGTGTTAATGTCGGCCTATTTGTGACAATAATAATGATTATTATTATTTTAAAATACCAAAGTTCTGTGGGTAGGTTACAGTAGCATCTAGTTTGTTTGTTGCATTAAAAGTGATAAAACGTGAAGTCCCGTTGTGTGATTCTTCAATTTGTTGACTGGGAATTCAATTTTTTTTAAAGAAGTTGCTGACCTTTATGGAGGTTCTAATCCACAAATTCTGACTTCCCTTGTGCACCTTTCTGTCTGTACTGCTCATGTCAATGACAGCCAGGTGATGGAGCTGAGGGCTGAATTTAGCTGAGAGTAAAGGAGCCTGTGCACAAAAGAGAGGGGAAGGTGCTGGAGGCCTGACTTGAGAAATGGATCTCCAACTAATCAAGGATGATAGTGGCTGATGGTGATGCGACCCCAGGGTTCGGTGCCCCTGTGTCCAAAGCGGGGAGTCACAGGAACGGGGTACCAGAACATTGTGAACATCCTTTTACTCGGGTTGTCTTTGATCCTCAAGTAATTCTCTGTTCGATTTTTTTAACCATGTTCAGTTTCGTCAATAAACTTTCAACCAGAAAATACATTAATTTGTTCGACTTTCCTGGGGTAGAGAAGATTTGATTTTTCTTTTGATATATAGTTTGAAAATGAGGTTCAGGGACTCAATCGTGACTAATTTATCAAGGTACTTTGAGGAGGTAACAAGGGATGTCAATAAAGGAAAACCTGTAGATGTGCTTTATGTAGATTTCCAGAAGGTATTTCCCAAGGTGCCACATCAAAGGTTATTCCACAAAATAAGAGCTCATGGTGTAGGAGCAACATATCAGCATGGATAGAGGATTGGTTAGCGAATAGGAAGCAGCCAGTAGGTATAAATGGGCCATTTCTGGGTGGGTAAGATGTGACAAGTAGAATGTCACCAGGATCAGTGCTGGGCTCCCAACCATTTACAATCTGTATGAAAGTGTTGGATGAAGGGATTGAATGAATGACTCATACAGGTAGGGAAGTAATATGTGAAGTAGATTTAAGGAGGCTGCAAAGGATGAGAGTCACCCAAGGCTGGAATCGAACCTGGGTCTGGCACTGCGAGGCAACAGTGCTAACCACTGTGCTCCCGTGCTTCCCCTTCGACTGACTCTTTACTGTCGCTGGGTCAAACTCCTGGAATTCCCTCAGGAACGCACAGTGGGTGTCCCAACACCACACCGACTGCAGCAGTTCAGGAAAGCAGCTCACCACCTTCTCAAGGACAATTAGGGATGGGTAATAAATGTTGGCGAAGATTTTGTAATCTGTGCTGAGGAGGGAGACCAGTCACCAGTTTTTAAGGTGGGGGAGATACCCCCCTCTTTGGCAGCAGGGTAATGGTGGCATCTCCCCAGTCGCCAGACTTTCCCCCAGGACCCCTGCATCGTCGTTCCCCAGGAAGTTCCAGAAAACTCAAAGTCTGCACGGTCAGCCCGGGGGTTTTGCCCCTGGACAGGCTGGCGTGGGCACAGGTCAGATCCCCCAGGCTGAGAGGGTTATCAAATCTCCCAGCGCCTTCTGGGCTGATCTACAGCAGGTCCTACCACAAAACTCGATGGACAGATCCAGGAGAAATGGGCACTAAATGTTTTGAATTTGGGCCCTGACCCGAGATGAGGGACCTGTCGTCAGCCAGCCAGCAGTGTAAGGAACTGCTGACCGACCCTGCGCATTTTTGCCTGAAGCAGGAAAGCTGGGGTCCATGACGATCTGGATCTATGACCTCAGATACACGCCACGGGACCTGACAAGTTGCAGATCCCGCAGTGCGCACTTCTTCTCCGAGTACACCAGCCACAGGGCCGGATCCTCATCGGGCTGACTGAGACATGACTCCAGGTCACGTACCTCCTTTTCCAACTCCTCAACCTTGGACTTCTTGTCGACCCCATCACATACACCTGACAGAAGGTAGGCATGGGAGTCTTGTCCCATCATAACCTCAGGGAGGGGAAGCCTCTCCGCTTCCTTCTCCAGCCGGTCCAGATCCGATGAACGAGCCAAAGGAACCGCTCGTCCTCCAGCAGCAGGTTGTTGAAGTGCCAGTACGCAGACCACGTCTGAGGGTGAGACCCACCCAGACCAGACAGTGGTGCAATCACGGCACCTGCTGCACAGAGGCCATCAGGAAATGGGGCAGGGTAGCACGGTGGCACAAGTCGTTAGCACGGCTGCCTCACGGCACCGAGGTCCCAGGTTCAAACCCGGCTCTGGGTCACTGTCCGTGTGGAGTTTGCACATTCTCCCCGTATTTGCATGGGTTTCACCCCCACAACCCAAAAGATGTGCAGCGTAGATGGATTGGCCACGCTAAATTGTCACTTAATTGGAGAAAATGAATTGGATGCTCTAAATTAAAAAAAAGAAAAATAATGGAAACGCGGCAGCTGTGACCTTGAAATGTAGAGGCGGCCAATTCTGCACACTACGAGCCCAGGCCTCAAAAAAGTGAAGACGCTGGAGTCAGGATGGAGAGTCTGCCAGACATCCACCAGTCAAAGAACCCAACCAGGTTCCTTAACTTCACCACCGCACGAGAGCTGCACAGGGTACCGAGGCGGTCCTTTGTCCCGAATGTGCAATTGAAATTAAACCCCTCCCCCCGCCGGAATGATACACTTGCCTGCAGCGATGATGCCAAGGAGAGTGGATACTTGCTCGAAGAAAGCCGTCTGCTGCTGGCCAGCCTAGGGGGCGTAGACATTCACAAGGTGAGGTACCTCACCCCCCTCGCGGACCGTCAGGTGCAGCAACCGACCTGGCACTGGCTCCTTGACCCTCAAGATCTCCGTCTGAAAATGTGGGACCAACAAGATAGCCAACCCACCTAAACGTGAGGATAGGTGACTTATGTAGACCGCCCCCCCCCCCCCCCCCCACTCCAGGAGCCACGTGGCTTTGTCTCCCAGAGCGGTGTTGGTTTCCTGCAGGAAGTACGCCGCATACTTCCCGTCACAGAGGACCGAGAAGTTCTGGAACCTGTGGAGTGTGTCCCAGCTGCCGTTAATGTTGAGGTTGGCTGTAGTCACCTCCATGTCAGCAGTAAATTGCCACCTGCACTGCCATCTATTGAGAGCTTGGAGGGAAAAGAGGAGCACGGGCCCCTTCATTCCCTCAGGAGCCGGGCGAGGAAAGATTTCAGCTTGCACTGCTCAGTCACGTCTGCGTCTCCTGCCTCTTTCACGTAGGTGCGGGAAGATTTAACGAGCAGCGCCATGTCGGAGCACAGGTTGAGGGCGAGCTGCACTCGGGTTTCGGCGACCACAGTTTACATATAGAAAATTCCGGAGTTCCCCTCGGGGAAGTGTGTGTAAAGGCCCCAGTGTTACAGAAATTCAAGTAAACAAGTTGCAAGGAGAAAGAATATAATAGAAATGTTTGCACTGAGCAAGAGAAAACTCTAAGGCTACAAAAGTAAGAACCTTATTGATTCTCGTGATGGGGAATGTAGACAGAGTGAGGCAACGCAGAGAATATCTGAATAACTTTAATAAACATTATTCAACAGTAATGTCACTTACACACATTAAAACTAAGGACCTACAATAGAAACAGATTCTCAGAGGTCAGACTGAGGCTAAGATTACACATGAAGAGATAAATAATCTGTAAGGACAGACAATGTATGTTCTCGACACTGAGCCAGAGGGTCAGGAGATGGACTAAATACAAAGACATTCTGAAGTTTTTAAGAAAGAGAGGAGATATTCAGTTACAAAACATGAGAAACGTGGTGACCATATCACACAGACTGACTAAAGAGCATGACATCATTTACCAGGTGAATTAATGTGTTCATGTGTTCCACTTTGATAAATAAATAACCAGAGTGTGTTGACAAGTTAAGAATACATTACTAAAGTCAAGAAGGATCAATACAAAATCTCGGTGTTCCTGACCAGGTCTACCTTTGAGCAGATTGATCAGATTAGAATAACGTGCTCACAGATCTTTCTCATGAGACCTCCCGTCAGTATCCAGTAATCTCATGGTCTCTGTCTGGAATAGGTTAGGTGATAGAAATAAAAACATTGAACAAATGTCTCATTATTTCTTAGTTTCCGAGCTCGTATTAAGTGATATGGATAATTCGGTAAAAACACATGGTATATTTAGTTTTTGGGGAGCAACACTGTAACAATTTGAAATGAAATCCAGGATCTCTGATCAATATGAAATTGATTATCAGAAGCTTTCCAGGCAGCACACACACACCCTCTGTGCAGTGTGAACTTATTGATGAGTTAAAGGTTTAAACGGCTGAGTGAGTCGCTTCCCACTCAGAGCAGGTGAACAGTCTCAGCCCAGTGTGAACTTTCATCAGGTAAGTTGAAACATTTCCATACATGGAGAAAGTGAATGACTGTCGAACAGCAGACTGTGTGACTGAGTGAATCCCTACACACACACACAGGGCAAGTGAATGACTGTCAAACAGCAGACTGTGTGACAGTGAATCCCTACACACACACACACACACACGCAGGGCAAGTGAATGACTGTCGAACAGCAGACTGTGTGACAGTGAATCCCTACACACACACACACACACGCAGGGCAAGTGAATGACTGTCCAACAGCAGATCGTGTGACTGAGTAAATCCCTCCACACACACACACAGAGCAGATGGTTGGCCTCTCCCCAGTATGAATACACTGCTGTCTCAGAAGGGTGTATGTCTAATTGACTCTACTCCCACACTCGGAGAATGAGATGGCCTCTTCCCAGAGTGAGTGCAATGGTGAATTTGAGGTGAGATGTTTGCCTGAATCCAGTCCCACAGTGAGAGCACCTGAACTCACTCACATCCGTGAACACGTCAATGGGAGATAAAGTTCCTCGGAAAGTGTACAGCACTTCCGCAGTCTGGGCATTTAATAGGTCACTCATCAGTGTGAACTGCCTGATGTCTCACCAGGTTGGACAAGTGAGCAAATCCCATCCTACACTTGGAACAGGTGAATGGCCTCTCCCCAGTGTGAAGTCGCTGGTGGATCAGCAGGTAGGATGAATGAGTGAATTGTTTTCCACGCACAGAACAACTGAATGGTTTCTCCCCAGTGTGAACTTGCTGGTGTATCCACAATTGGAATGACTGAATAAATCCCTTCCCACACTCAGAGCAAGAGAACGGCCTCTCCCCAGTGTGAATGCACCGATGTATCAGCAGTTGGGATGACTGACTAAATCTCTTCCAACATTCAGAGCAGGTGAATGGCCTCTGCCCAGTCTGAATTCACTGGTGTCTGAAGGCAGGATGCGATACTGAATCCTTTCCCACATTCAGAGCAGGTGAATGGACTCTCGGCAGCGTGACTGTGATGTACAGTGAGGTCAGATGAATGCCTAAACCTACTGTCTGTCTGTGCGGAGTCTGCATGTTCTCCCCGTGTCTGCGTGGGTTTCCTCCGGGTGTTCCGGTTTCCTCCCACAAGTCCCATTACGTACTTTGGACAGTCTGAATTCTCCCTCATTATACCCGACCAGGTGCTGGAATGTAGCGACCAGGGGCTTTTCACAGTAACTTCATTGCAGTGTTAACAATTCCCACAATCTGGACATTTAAAAGGTCTCATCAGTGTGAACCTTCTGGTGTGTCAGTAAATGTGATGAACAAGTGAATCCCTTCCCACACTCACAGCAGGTGAATGGCCTCTCTCAGTGCAAGTGCCCTGATGTACAGTAAGGTCAGTCCAAAGAAGTGCAGGTTAGGTGGATTGGCCATGTTAAATTGCTCTTAGTGACCAAAATAAAAGGTTAGAAGGGGTTATTGGGTTACAGGGATAGGGTGGAAGTGAGGGCTTAAGTGGGTCGGTGCAGACTCAATGGGCCGAATGGCCTCCTTCTGCACTGTATGTTCTATGTGAGTGCCCTGATGTACAGTAAGGTCAGTCCAAAGAAGTGCAGGTTAGGTGGATTGGCCATGTTAAATTGCCCTTAGTGACCAAAATAAAAGGTTAGAAGGGGTTATTGGGTTACAGGGATAGGGTGGAAGTGAGGGCTTAAGTGGGTCGGTGCAGACTCAATGGGCCGAATGGCCTCCTTCTGCACTGTATGTTCTATGTGAGTGCCCTGATGTACAGTGAGGTCAGATGATCGTTTAAACCCAGTCCCAATGGGAGAGCAGCTGAATGGTCCTTCATCAGTGTGAATACGTTGACGTGACTTCAGTTCCCAGGAGCTTCGACAGTACTTCCCACAGTCCAGGCATTTAACGGTGTCTCCCCATTGTGAATCCGCTGGTGTCTCAACAGATTGGATGACTGAGTGAATCCTTTCCCACAATGAGGGCAGGTGAATGGCTTCTCTCTGGTGTGAATTCGCTGGTGAACCAGCATAGCTGATGCACAAGTGAACCCCTTCCCACACTTGGAGCAAGTGAATGGCTTCTCCCCAGTGTGAATGCGTTGGTGTGTCCGCAGTTGGGATGGGGTAATAAATCCTTTCATACAGTTAGAGCAGGTGAATGGTCTCTCCCCGGTGTGAACTCGCTGGTGTTGAGTGAGGTTAAATGATCGCCTGAACCCAGTCCCACAGTGAGAGCATCTGAACGGTTTCTCGTCAGTGTGAACACGTTGATGGGACTTCAGATCCCCAGAACTTTTATAGCTCTTCCCGCAGTCTGGGCATTTAAAAGGTCTCTCATCAGTGTGAATCCGCTGGTGTCTCAGCAGGTTGGATGACTGAATGAATCCTTTCCCACACTGAGAGCAGGTGAACGGTCTCTCCCCAGTGTGACTGCGCTGATGTTTTAACAGGTCAGATGATTGTCTGAATCCTCGTCCACACACAGAACACGTGAACGGTTTCTCCTCACTGTGAACAGTGCTTTTCTCTTCCATGTTCAAAATCTGATGATATTCAGGTGATGATTATTGGCTACTTTTCCAATGTCCTGTCAAACTGATTTAAAACAGAAAAAAGGGAGTGAGAGAGAACCCACAAAAACACAAAGAGAGAGAGCGATGTGGAGCAGCAGGGTTGAAGGGGATGAAGTTTATACAGCTACAACTCGACAAAAGTCTGCCAACCCTCAACATGTACCACCCAAAAGGACTGGGATAGCAGGTATATATTAATAATAATAATCTTCCATATTGAACATCGTCATCTTGTGTTTCCCCTCCAGGTAACATACCGTCCTGACTAATCAGATATCCAGTACTGGATAAGCAGAAATTTCCTCTCTCAATTTCATTATTGACAAGACTGAAGCCTTGTCTTCAGTCCCAGCTATAAACTCCACTCCCTCACCAGTGGCTCCATCCCTCTCCCTGGGAACTGTCTGAATCAGACGGTTCACAATCTCAGTGTCATCTTTCACCTAAATATGGGTTTCCAACCACATCATAACCAAGACCGTTTATTTCCACCTCAGTGCTTGTCTCTCTCTCACTGTGTAATCTCCTCTCTGCCCTTGACACTCTCTCTCTCTCTCTTATCTTCTCCCTGCTCTGGTCTTTCTCTTGTTAGTTAGAGGGAGGGAAGTGGAAAAAGTTCATTTGTTCTCGCAGAGAGCTAGCACAGGCTAGACAGGCCGAATGGCCCCTGCCCCTGTCTGTATTGTAATCACTCAATGATTCAATGCAAAAAGACTTACACTGGAGGCCATGGACCAGATTCTGCCTCTGGACCCACCCTGCTAAAAACTGGATCTTAATTGGTCTGCCTGTGTTTCCATGAGTGACTCTGTGGTGAGGTTCCCGTATCAGCCTCCCCGGACAGGCGCCGGAATGTGGCGACTAGGGGCTTTTCACAGTAACTTCATTGAAGCCTACTCGTGACAATAAGCGATTTTCATTTCATTTTAATTTCTTGCAATAAAAAAATCAAAATACTGCAGTTGCTGGAAAGCTGAAATAAAAAGAGGAAATGCTGGAAACACTCAGCAGGATCTGTGGGGAGGGAAACAGATTTCACATTTTCACTTTGTGCAGAATGAACTCCAGAGAATAAAAATGGTCAATATAAACTCAGAAGTGGAAGAAAAATGCTTTACGCCACAGGAAAAACAGTTCCTGACTCTGAAAGGTGCAGTGAGATGGTCGGGGGATGAGCAGTGATGGAAACCTCATTTAGACATGGTCGGTGGAAGTAACAATAACATTTTAAAAAAAAATTAATTTACAGGATGCTGATTAGGCCAGCATTTATTCTCCATCCTTAGATACCTTTCAGAAGGTGGCACTGAGTTGCCTTCTTGAACCACTGCAGTCAATGGCATGTAGGTACATCCACTGTGCTGTTAGGGAGGGAGTTCCAGGATGTTGCCCCAGTGACAGGAGGAGCGGCGATATATTCCCAGCTCAGGGTGGTGAGTGACTTGGAGGGAAGCCTCCAGGTGGTGGGGTCCCCAGGTGTCTGCTGCTCTTGTCCTTCTAGATGGTAGTGGTCATGGGTTTGGATTGTGTTGTCTAAGGAACCTTGGTGAGTTACTGCAGTGCATCTTGTAGATGGTACACACGGCTGCCACTGTTAGTCGGTGGTGGAGGGTTTCAATGTTTGTGGAAGGGGGGCAATCAAGCGGGGCTGCTTTGTCCTGGATGATGTTGAGCTTCTTTAGTGTTGTTAGAACTGCACTCATCCAGGCAAGTGGAGAGTATTCCATTACAGTCCTGACTTGTGCCTTACAGATGATGGACAGGCTTTGAGGCGAGTCAGATGGTGAGTTACTCGCCGTAGGATTCCTGGCCTTTGACCTGCCCTGGTAGCCACAGTATTAATGTGGCTAGTCCAGTTCAGTTTCTGATCAATGGAACCATGCTAAATATATTTAAAATATGTTAAACTCATTCATTACTGAAGACAGAGAACAATGGTGGAAGGTGATTCGGGAGAGCAGGGGTAAAGCAGATGGAGATGGATTCAGGCCCAGAGTAAAGAACAGACCCACAAATCTTTGGAGGCATGGTGCACGATATCCCAGGATGGAGAGAGATCCAGAGAGCAGAATTCACTTATTTTCCTTTACTTCTCTACTTATCATCTGGGTCCCTGCAAACAAGGGAAATGGAGGGTCAAATTCCCCAGATCAAAGGCTAATGCAGTTTGATGGACAGGCTGCCTCCATTCTGAACAATGGGAACAATCTCCTCCCAGTCATTCAAAATTTTGCCCCTTACACAGATGGCGGCCGGACATGCGCCTTGCTGCATCTTGCCCACCAGAAAGATTGAGCCTCCAGTCTTTGGGTAAACATTTTCCAAGGCGGCCTTCAAGATACACGACAACAAGGGCGGCATAATAAGTGGTTAGCACTGGGACTGCAGCGCTGAGGACCCGGGTTTAAATCCTGGCCCTGGGTCACTGTCCTTGTGGAGTTTGCACATTCTCCCCATGTATGTGTGGGTTTCACCCCCACAACCCAAAGATGTGCAGGTTAGGTGGATTGGCCACACTAAATTGCCCCTTAATTGGGGAAAAATAATTGGATTCTCTAAATTTATTTTTAAAAAGACACACGACAACACAGAATTGCCGAGCAGAAACTGGTCGTCAAACTCTGCTCGCGTGAGGCCGGCCTGAACCGGGATCTCGGGTTCATATTGGATTGGATTGGATTTGTTTATTGTCACATGTACCGACGTACAGTGAAAAGTATTTTTCTGCAAGCAGCTCAACAGATCATTCAGCACATGGAAGAAAGGGGAATTAAACAAAATTCAAGAAAATACATGAGAATACATAATAGGGCAACACAAGATATACAATGTAACTACATAAGCATTGGTATCGGATGAAGCATACAGGGTGTAGTGTTAATGAGGTCAGTCAATAAGAGGGTCATTTAGGAGTCTGGTGACTTTGGGGGAAGAAGCTGTTTTTGAGTCTGTTCGTGCGTGTTCTCATACTTCTGTATCTCCTGCCCGATGGAAAAAGTTGGAAAAGTGAGTAAGCCGGATGGGAGGGATCTTTGATTATGCTGCCCGCTTTCCCCAGGCAGCGGGAGGTGTAGATGGGGGTCAATGGATGGGAGGCAGGTTTGTGTGATGGACTGGGCAGTATTCACGACTCTCTGAAGTTCCTAGCGGTTCTGGGCCGAGCAGTTGCCATACCAGGCTGTGATGCAGCCCGATAGGATGCTTTCTTATAGTGCATCTGTAAAAGTTGGTAAGGGTTAATGTGGACATGCTGAATTTCCTTAGTTTCCTGAGGAAGTATAGGCACTGTTGTGCTTTTTTGGTGATAGCGTCGACGTGAGTGGACCAGGACAGATCTTTGGTGATGTGCACCCCTAGGAATTTGAATTTGAATGTGATAGGAATTATCACATTACATGTAACCCCTACCATACTGCCCGGATTTACAGAATCCTACTCACTGTCCTGGTTTGAGACAATTCACACCTCGATTACCTGTGATTATCCCTCACTCCACTCAGACTGTTCCTACAGAGACTCACATTCCAGTCTGCAATTATCTGGCAATTATTTATCTGCCTATTTCTACTGTGCCTGTGAACCTGCCTCCACTTCACCTGAGGAAGGAGCAGCGCTCCGAAAGCTTGTGATTTCCAATAAATTTGTTGGGCTTTACCCTGGTTTTGTGAGACTTCTCCCTGGGCTCACCCCAGCCCAGAGGCGGCATCTCCACCCCACCAGAAAGGTGGCGTCAACTAAGGCCTATCACGAGAAGTTGTGACCCTGTTCGGTGCAAATATGGGGACGGAGAAGTTATTTCTCATGGTTTCATCTTGAAAAGGATGTTTTGATGCCTCTCCACCAACCTGGCAGATCTGTCCTCCCGGAGCACCGTCAACTCCCCCCGGAACCGATCACGGACCCGAGACAACTCAGCCCCGCCCCTCATTGTCTCTGATTGGCTGGAGGACCAGCCTCTCCCACTCGGTCCTCCAGACCCGCCCCCACTTTCTGTTGATCGCGAATCGCCGTCAATCATTCCCAGGGAGCTGGAGCATGCGTGGTGCAGCTGCCAGGGCTGAACATAATTGCGCATGCGCGGGGTCGAGGCCTTCGGCGGAAGGAGCCGGAGAAGCGGAGTCAGCGTCAGGCGGTGGGTGGGAGGATTTGGAAACACTTTGTGGGTCCGCAAACCCTTCACCATCATTGCCAGCTCCCTGGTTTGCAGCTGCGGGGCTAAAATCAATGAGGACTCTGATCTCTGGCAAGGAAGGAAATTCCCAGTCAGCAGTGGAAGCTGCTTCATTAAATATATTCAAGGCTCAGTTAGATCCAAAAGGCAGTCAAAGGTTGTGGGTGACAGGAAGAAAATGAAGTTTAGGGTCACAATCCGATCAGCCATGATCTTATTAAATAGAAGAGCAGGATTGATGGGCCGAATGGCCGATTCCTGTCCTGAGGTTCTTAAGATCTCTCCGTTGAGAATTTGAAATGCTGTGCAGATGAAAATGAAAATGAAAATCGCTTATTGTCACGAGTAGGCTTCAATGAAGTTACTGTGAAAAGCCCCTAGTCGCCACATTCCGGCGCCTGTCCGGGGAGGCTGGTACGGGAATCGAACCGTGCTGCTGGCCTGCTTGGTCTGCTTTTAAAGCCAGCGGTTTACCAGATCTGTCCATCAGTATGTGTTAGCACCTTCAGGTGTATCTTCGATGCAGCAGAGTGAGAACGGAGGGAGTGAGTGTATGTGGGTGGGTGGGTGGGTGGGTGGGGGGGGAGGGAGTGAATGTATGTGGGGGGGGCGGAGGGGGTGAGTGTATGTGGGTGGGGGGGAGGGTGGGTGGAGGGAGTGGGGGGTGGGTGGAGGGAGTGGGGGGGTGGGTGGAGGGAGTGGGGTGGTGGGTGGAGGGAGTGGGGGGGTGGGTGGAGGGAGTGGGGGGGATGGAGTGGGGGGGGATGGAGTGTGGGGGGTATATAAAAATATTGAAAATGGGATAAAGGTCGTTTGGCTGACGGTCAATCACTGTCCTGTGAGGTAATGAGTCATTTTGCTTCCCAATTGGCTGAGGAAGGCAGTGTGTCACAAGGATGGATGTGTTGACCGATTAATGGCTGGAGGATGGGGCAGGTCATGTGATCAACCCTCCAGGAATACATTTAATCAAAGTTGGCGAGGAGAGAATGTTGTGAATTTCTATCCTAAACTGACAATGAGGTTCCTGTAAATTTGCAGGATACTGGAAGTGGAGGTTTAACAGACGGGAAACACAAACCAAACGTCACATCGCGATCTGACACAGTCACTCGATTCATCAGAACCTGAATTTCAGCAGCATCTGGGTGTGGAAGGTAAAAGTTTGTCTGATCTGTCTGTGAGGGAAGATTTCAGGTCTCTGTGTGACTGGAAAAGCCCCGAGATTCACAAACCCTGGTTAGACCAAACCTGGAGAACTGTGTTCAGTTCTGGGCAACAAACCTGAGGAAGGATAGAATGGCCTCGGAGGGAGTGTAGCACAGATTTATCTGAGTGATATCTGAACCCTCCGTGGTTAAATTCCAAAACTAGATTACACAAAAGAGTCAGAGACATGATGGCACAGAGAAGGGCGTTCGGCCATTGAATCCATGCTAGCTCTCTGGAACAATCCAGTGTGTGCCATTCTCCTGCTCCCTGTATCCTCACAGGTTTATTTCCCTCAACTGTGTATCCAATTTCCTTTTGAAATCAAATGATTCATTGTGTCTATTTTCAAACTCCCTGATAGGCAGCAAGTTTCAGGTCATTGCCGCTCGCTGTGTAAAAACATATTTCTCATATCACCTCATATCTCCTGTACCTTTCACATACAAACTAGGAACAGGCCACTCGGCCCCTCGAGCCTGCTCAGCATTCAATAGGTTTGAAACAAATCTGTTGGACATTAACCTGGTGTTGTAAGACTTCTTACTGTACAGCATTCAATAAGATTGCGGCTGATTTCATTCTAACCTCAACTCCATATTCCTGCCTACCACTGATGACCTTTCACCCCCTTGCTCATCAAGAATCTATCCAGCTCTGCCTTAAAAATATTCAAGGGCTCTGCTTCCACTGCCTTTTAAGGACGTGAGTTCCAAAGTCTGATAGCCCTCAAGAGAATAAAAAATCCTCATCTCCATCCGAAATAGGTGACTTCTTATTTTGCAACAGTGACACCCTCGTTCTCGATTCTCCCTCAAGAGGAAACATCCTCTCCACATCAGGATCTTGTATAGTTCAATCCAGGTTTTACCCAAAACTTTAAATCTGTGTCCCTAGTGCTTGTACGATCAGTGAATGGAAACAGTTTCTTTGCCCACCTGATCAAAACTTGGCAGAACCTTGTGGACCTGAATCAAATCTCCCCTCAACCTCCTTTGCTGGAACCATTCTGGTAAATCTCCTCAGCACCTTCTCAACAACCTTCACATCCTTCCTGAAGAGTGGTGACCAGAGCTTTATAAAGATTCATAGAATAGAATTAGAACCATAGAATTCCTACAGTGCAGAAGGAAGCCATTCGGCCCATCAAGTCTGCACTGATTCTCTGAAAGGGCACCCTGCCTCGGCCCACACCCTTACGCTGTCCCTGTAACCCCATAGCTCCACCTAACCAGCACATCCCTGGACACTAAGGGGCAATTTATCAAGGCCAATCCACCTAACTTTCCCTTCTTGTTGGAGGAAACCTGAGCACTGGGTGGAAACCCACGGAGACACGGGGAGAAAGTGCAAACTCCACACAGACAGTCACCACGGAATTGAACCCGGGTCCCTGGTGCTGTGAGGCAGCATTGCTAATCACCGTGCCACCAGAAGCATAGTTTTGGTATCAGTATTACTGTTTATGAAGCTCAAGGTCGAATTTGCTTTGCCATCTATTCTCTTTAATATGACTCGCAGATATACAAAATCCCTCTACACCTCTTTCTCTCTCCTCCCAAAGAGGCCAGTTGGGTTTTATAACAATCCAGCAGTTTTCATGGTCACTTTTTCCCAGTGTAGACCCCACAAATGACCAGATTCATTCAGCTCAATTTCACAACCTGCCTTTGTGTTTTTGTGGGTTCTCTCTCACTCCCTATTTTCTGTTTTCAATCATTTTCACAGGGTGTTCGAAGGGGAGGCTTCAAAGTCCGGAAACTCAAACCAAGCATCACATCAGGATCTGACTGAGTCCTCAATTTATCATATCCTGAATATCAATGTACTTTGAACATGGAAGGAAAAAGCATTGTTCACAGTGGGGAGAAACCGTACACGTGTTGTGTGTGTGGACGAGGATTCAGTCAATCATCAGGCCTCACAAGCCACAAATGCAGTCACACTGAGGAGAAACCGTGGAAATGTGCGGACTGTGGGAAAGAATTTAGTTCCCCATCCAAGCTGGAAACTCATCGACGCAGTCACACTGGGGAGAGGCCATTCACCTGCTCCAAGTGTGGGAAGGGATTCACACAGTCATTCGACCTGCGGAAACACCAGAGAGTTCACACTGGGGAGAGACCATTCACATGCTCCAAGTGGGGGAAGGGATTCACTCAGTCATCCACTTTGTCCATACACCAGCGAATTCACACTGGGGAGAGACCATTCACCTGTTCAGAGTGTGGGAAAGGATTCACTAAGTCATCCCACCTGCTGAGACACCAGCGAGTTCACACTGGGGAGAGACCATTCACGTGCTCCAAGTGTGGGAAGGGATTCACTAAGTTATCTTCCCTGCTGAGTCACCAGCGAATTCACACTGGGGAAAGACCGTTCACGTGCTCCAAATGTGGGAAGGGATTCACTGAGTCATCCACTCTGTCCACACACCAGCGAGTTCACACTGATGTGAGACCGTTTCAATGTCCAGACTGTGGTAAGTGCTATAAAAGTTCCGGGGAACTGATGAACCATCAACGTGTTCACACTGATGAGAAACCGTTCAGGTGCTCTCACTGTGGGACTGGGTTCAGACAATCATCTAACCTCATTGTACATCAACGAATTCACACTGGGGAGAGGCCATACACCTGTGTCAAGTGTGGGAAGGGATTCACCACTTCATCCAACCTGCTGACACACCAACGAGGCCACAAGTAACCATAGTGATTGTATTTTGCTGTTCCTCACATTCAGGACTGAACCAGGTTAATTTGGGTCTCTTTCTGCTGATCACAAACTCCAGCCCATTTACAGGAGCTGATATTCTGGCTAAAAATCAAATAAATTAGATTTATGTTAAATACGCAGTGTGTTGAAACTTTTTAATATCTTGACACAAGTTAGTTCCTTTTGAAGTTCTCTCACTCTCCCCTGTCTCTTCCATCCTCACCTCCAACAAGAAGTGTGAGGAGCTTGTGGAGCTTCTTTGTGACTGAGGTTGAGTAAATCCGATCAGCTGCCTCTGCTGCTTCCCTCCCTTCCACGAGCACACCGGACCAAACTGTCTCTAAATTTCATCCTTTCCCGAGCCCTGAACCCAGATCTTTCTCTAGTTTCTCTCCCCTCATGCCCTCTCAGCGCTCATCTTGTCCATGAGACCCAGCTCCTGCTACATCGACCCTATTCCCACTGAGCTACTGATCAGCCAACTACCCTGTGTCCATGGATATTGTCAACATTTCTCTCTCTCCAGGTACTGTCCGTCTGTCCTTCAAATCTGCCATCATCACCCCCTCAATAAAACAAACCCTTGACCCTGCCATCCTTACAAATTACTGCCTCATCTTCAACCTCCCTTTCCTCTCCTAACTCTTTAAACATGTTGTCACCTCCCAAATCCTTGACTATCTTTCCCAGAATTCCCATGTTTGAACCCTTCAATCAGGTCTCTGCCCTGTCACAGTGAAATACAAGAGACAAACAGAATCTCACCCGGAGAGAAAGACAGACAATCCGGGAGCTTGGATCCAACACGGATATGTTCATAAGACCAGAAGACAAGGGTAGCAGCACAGTCATTATCGAGAGACAACAATACCTGCTGGCGACAGACAACTAAACAACATGAATCACAACACCAAGCTACCTAGACCCATATACCCCAGACAGGACGGAGAATTGGAGACAGACTGGAAGAACTCAGACTCCAGACACATTAACCAAAAACAGATGGAATATCCGAGGGGACAACAGGTAGAATAAAGGAAGTTCAACCAGCTCCCTAAAGTACCCAAACATATAATAATATTCTTTGTTATTGCCACAAGTAGGCTTACATTAACATTGCAATGAAGTTACCGTGAAAAGCCCCTAGTCACCACAATCCTGTTTGGGTGTACAGAGGGATAATTCAAAATGTCCAAATCACCTAACAAGCACATCTTTCGGGACTTGTGGGAGGAAACCGGAGCACCCGGAGGAAACCCACGCAGACAAGGAGCGAACGTGCAGACACCGCACAGACCGTGACCCAAACACGAATTGAACGAGGAATCCTGGCGCTGTGAAGCAACAGTGCTAACCACTGTGCTACCGTCGGAAATACCGGCAAACAGACACATCGGATCAGACTGTGAGAGAGAAAATCCTCCAGAATCAGAGAATTTACAATGCAAAAGGAGGCCATTCCACCCATTGAGACTGCATCAGCCCTTGGAAAAGCACCCTATTTAAGAGCATGCCTCCACCCTATCCCCGTAACCCAGTAATTCCACCTAACCTTTGTTTGGACACTAACGGGCAATTTCGATTGGTCAATCCACGCAACCTGCACATCTTTGGAGAAAATTGGAGCACCCGGAGGGAACTCATACAGTCACGGGGAGAATGTACAAACTCCACACAAACACCCAAGGCCGGAATAGCTGAAATATCAACACACTGCTCCTGGTAGTTCATGCGACAGTGGTTCAATAAATATAATTAATGGATCAAAAAGGTGTGTAATATAGAATAAAAACAGAAAATGCGAGATTAACTCAACAGATCTGGCAGCATCATTGAATCCCTACATTGCAGAAGGAGGCCATTCGTCCCATCGAGTTTGCACCAATCCTACAAAAGAGCACCCCACCCAGGCTCAAACTCTCTTGCCCTATCCCCGTAACCCAACTTCACCTTTGGACACTAAGGGGCAATTTAGCACAGCCAATCCACCAAACCTGCACATCTTTGGACGGTGGGAGAAAACTGCAGCACCCAGAGGGAACCCACACAGACACGGGGAGAATGTGCAAACTCCACACAGTCACACCAGGCTGGAATTGAACCCAGGTCGCTGGTGCGGCAATGCTAACCACTGTGCAATGCAGCAGTGCTAATCACTGTGCCCCCATGCCACATCTGTGGCGAATGAAACAGAGTTAACGTTTGTTGTTCCTTGTAGCAGTTCTGTAGAAGGCTCAATGGACTCTAAAAATAAATTGTTTTATTCAAGTTTGACTCAGGAAGAAGTTTCAGTCTGTGTGAAGCTCAATATTCAATCACACAAAACCCGCAGACTGATTGGATGGAGGACCAGAGTCCATCCGGTCCTCCAAGTCTTCAATTGGTCAACACCTCTCAGGCAGGAAATGAGATTCTGGAACCCACGCCACGTGGCCAATGGGAAGAAAAAATGATGCAGACTCTCAGCCAATGAGGGAGGTCCACGATCACCCCCGCCCCTCATTCACTCTGATTGGTTGGCGAACCAGCCGCTCCTGCTCGGTCCTCCAGTTTCCCTCTCTTCCTATTGGTCCGGAGCTGCCGTCAATCATTCCCCGGGTATTGTGATGTTGAGCATGCGCAGTGCAACTAATGTCCAGGGACAGACGCTTGTTTCTCTCATCGTTAGGCGGGAAGGAGGCGGATAGGCGGAGGCAGCGTTAGGGGCAGTGGGTGGGAGGGGAGGCTTCACACACACCCAGTGGCCTCAAAGCTAAAACAAGAAATTACCACTCCCAAGTTTGCACCGAGGGAAGGTTTTCCTGTAGAGCCTTTCTCCAGTTAACCACCGCCATCCTCGCAGGGGGCAGTGTGCAGCAGGGCGCATGCGCGGTGATCCCTGTCCACTCAGCAGAACTGACAGTGATGGATTCTGGAAACTCCTTTTACAGGAGGTTAGAAGGGGAGGATTTAAACACAGCAAAGTGAAATCAAACAAGGCATTAAGACCTGAACTTCTGTTTTGAACCAAATGTATTGACAATTTTTATATGATGCAGAACAAGGCCAGCAGTGTGGGCAGTACAGTGGTTAGCATTGTTGCTTTACAGCACCAGGGTCCCAGGTTCAATTCCTGGCTTTGGTCACTGTCTGTGCAGAGTCTTCACATTCTCCCTGTGTCTGCGTGGGTTTCCTCCGAGTGCTCCGGTTTCCTCCACAGGCCCCGAAAGACATGCTGTTAGGTAATTTGGACATTCTGAATTCTCCCTCCATGTACCCAAACAGGCCCGGAATGTGGCGGATTAGTGGCTTTTCACAGTCACTTCATTGCAGTGTTAATATAAGCTAACTTGTGACAACAAAGATTATTATTATAAATAAATCAAATCAAAACGTGGGTGAGGGTCACATTCAGGAGAAGTTATTAAAACGTAACCAAATACAGATAAACTATATCAGATTTACTTATATTTCCATTTGAATCACTGCTCCTGGTACCTGAGACCTCTTAACTTGATCCATCACACCAACATTTGGACTAACTGACTGGGCTGAGGTCGGTATTGGATAAAAACCAAAGGATCACTTGTCATCACAGAATCCTAGAAATTTACAGCACAGAGGAGGCCATTCAGCCCATTGTGTCTGTGTTGGCTGAAAATGGTTTATCGGGTCCACTTTCCACCTCTTGGTCTGTAGCCCTGCAGGTCACAGAAACTCCACATCGGGGTGTCTTTAAATGTGATGAGCGTTTCTGTCTATACCTACCTTTCAGAGTTCCAGACCCCCACCACACCCCTTGGTGAAGAAAATCCTCAATTCCCCTCTAATCTTTCCAATAGATACTTAAATCTCTGGCCCCCTGGTTACTGACCAGCCTGTTAATGAAATAGGTCCTTCTGCCGTCTGATCCACTATATCTGGGACCCTCATGATTTTATACACCTCAATTAAATGTCCACTCAGCCTCCTCTGTTCCACAGAAAACAATCCCAGTCAATCCAATCTTTCCTCTTGTTAAAATTCCCCAATCCTGGAAACATCCAGATAAATCTCTTCCGTACTCTCTCCAGTACAATCACATCCTTCCTGTAATGTGGTGACCGGAACTCCGTACTCTAGCTGTGATATAACTCGTGTTTTTTAGTTCTGGAATAACCATTCTCTTAACATTTCATTGACTTCAATGTGATGGAAACTGACAGTTGCAACCTGTCAGCATTTGAAAGATATTTACAAATGATTTGAGAGTTTCTTACAGTTGGGATATTTCTCTATCCTGTCCATTCGAGGTGTTTGATAACAGCCTTTCTCCTGTGAACATCCAGCTGGAGTATTATGCCCTGATATGTTTCCTTATTCACCTTGTTGACTAAATATTGAATCTTGTCGTTTTCAGATACCAGATAATCAAACTGCCAACAACAAATCGTCTTTTACTAATTTTATTTACAGCGCTGCAATAATACAGACAGTCAAATCCTTACATGGTTCTGGTCCTCAGTGAAATACTGAAATGATGAACTTTAGATGTACTTCATATATTCCACAGGAAACAAAGTACATTTGGTTTGTCCACATCGAGTCCTTTTTTAAAATTTAGAGTACCCAATTGTTTTTGTTCCAATTAAGGGGCAATTTACTGTGGCCAATCCACCTACCCTGCACATCTTTGTGTTGTGGGGGTGAAACCCACGCAGACACAGGGAGAATGTTCAAACTCCACACGGACAGTGACCCAGGGCCGGGATCGAACCTGGGTACTCAGCGTCATGAGGCAGCAGTGTTAACCACTGCGCCACCCCATCCACATTTAAATTTTATAAATTTTTACAGATGCACCACAGAAATGAAATGAAAAAATGAAAATCGCTTATTGTCACGAGTAGGCTTCAATGAAGTTACTGTGAAAAGCCCCTAGTCGCCACATTCTGGCACCTGTCCGGGGGGGCTAGTACGGGAATCGAACCGTGCTGCTGGTCTGCTTGGTCTGCTTTAAAAGCCAGTGATTTAGCTGAGTGAGCTAAACCAGCCCCTGGTTTAAGTAACCTATCTTACTGCATCACACCTTGTATGGTAACTGATCAGCCCAAGACCGGATTAACCATGCTAAATTGCCCCTTAGTGCTCAGAAAACATGCTTACGGTTAGGTTAGGGTCGTTGGTATAGGGAATGGGAGTGGACTTTTATAATCTTTATTATTGTCACAAGTAGGCTTACATTAACACTGCAATGAAGTTACTGTGAAAGACCCTAGTTGTCACATTCCGGCGCCGGTTGGGGTACACTGTGGGAGAATCCAGAATGTCCAATCCACCTAGCAGCACGACTTTTGGGACTTTTGGGAGGAAACTGGAGCACCCGGAGGAAACCCACGCAAACACGGGGAGAACATGCAGATTTCAATGTGGGTTTTGAGGAGAGATTTAGCCTGCTGCTGCTGAGTAGACTGAACACTGGTTCTGAAATACTGTCACACTGATCCAAATCCTCCCAGCCAATCCAGAGTTCCAGATTTAAGTAGAATTATTTAAATAAAAAAATATGTACCATTTAATTTCTTTACACTTGGGTCAGCAAACCCGGTCACACAAACTACAAGAGATAGTCTTTGAGATTAATTATTCCTTTAATGTCTGTGTTGTTCTGAATGTTGACAGTATTAACCTTCTCCCTAACCTGCGCTTACCCTTCTTTAGGATCATTCTAAAAATGTTTAACTAACTTGCTGGAGTTTTTTGAGGCGCTAACAAAAGGCGTTGATGAGGGTAATGCGACAGATGTGGTGTACATGGACTTTCAAAAGACATTTGATACAATGCCACACAACAGACTTGTGAGCAAAGCTATAGCTCATGGAATAAAAGAAACAGGAGCAACATGGATACAATATTGGCCGAGTAATAGGAAACAGAGAGGACTGGTCAATGGATATTTTTGGGGGCTGGAGGAAGAGTTTAGTCGCGTTCCCCAGAGGGTGGTATTGGGACACCTGCTTTTCTTGATATATATCGATGATCTAGACGTTGGTGTACAGGGAACAATTTCAAAGTTTGCAGATGATACAAAACAAAAGTACTCAGTATCCTGGGATTTATTATTCTGTGGCACAGTGGTTAGCACCGCTGCCTCACAGCACCTGGGACCTGGGTTCAACACTAGCCTTGGGTGACTGCCTGTGTGGAGTTTGCATGTTCTCCCGTGTCTGCATGAGTTTTCTCTGGGTGCTCCTGTTTCCCGCCCCCCCCCCCCCTCCCCCCGACAGTTCAAAGGTGTGTTGGTTAGGTGGAGTTACTGGGATAGGGATGGGAAGTGGGCCTAGGTAGGGTGCTCTTTCGGTGAGTCGGTGCGGACTTGATGGGCCGAATGGCCTCCTTCTGCACTGTATGGATTCTAAAATTAATAGGGAAATAGAGTAGACGAGCAAAGAGATTATGCTGAACTTATACTTGGGGCAGCACGGTAGCATGGTGGTTAGCATAAATGCTTCACAGCTCCAGGGTCCCAGGTTCAGTTCCCGGCTGGGTCACTGTCTGTGCGGATTCTGCACGTCCTCCCCGTGTGTGCGTGGGTTTCCTCCGGATGCTCCGGTTTCCTCCCACAGTCCAAAGATGTGCGGGTTAGGTGGATTGGCCATGTTAAATTGCACGTAGTGTCCTGTACCAGCCAGGTAGTGTTCCCATACCAGCCTCCCCGGACAGGCGCCGAAATGTGGCGACTAGGGGCTTTTCACAGTAACTTCATTGAAGCCTACTCGTGACAATAAGCAATTTTCATTTTTCATTTTCATAAAAGGTAAGGTTAGACGGGGGTTGTTGGGTTACGGGTATAGCGTGGATACGTGGGTTTGAGTAGGGTGATCATTGCTCGGCACAACATCGAGGGCCGAAGGGCCTGTTCTGTGCTGTACTGTTCTATGTTCTATACAAGGAACTTGTTAGAACCATTCTTGGAAACTTCTTCTGCACTCTCTCCAATGTGTTCACATCCTTTCTGTGGAGTGGCGCCCAGAACTGTGCACAATGTTCCAGTTGAGGTCTCAAAGGGCATGAACGGAGGTGAGGGAAACGAGAGAAAGAGGAATTCATGGCTCGGACAAAGGGGAATATTAGAGGAGACTTGGCCCAGTGGGTGAGGGGAATTATCAACAGCAGAGAAAGCTGATTGAATGGACTGAATCTTAGTGACAAAGAAAAGCATGCGTTCCTCCTCCATGAGCACTTGTGGGGAGTTGAGGATGGAGGAGGCAGGGGAGAGGGAGAGACCTTCAAAAAGAATTGTTTACGTTGACAATATTAAGATTTATCACACAAATCTTTTATTTTTACTTTTTACAATTTAATGGAGATTTTGCGTGGCCAATCCACCTACCCTGCACATCTTTGGGTTGTAGGAATGAAACCCACGCAGACACAGGTAGAATAAGCAAACTGCACACCGACAATGCCCAGGGCCACGATGAAAGCCGGGTTCTCGGCACCGTGACTCAGCAGTGCTAACCACTGCGCCACCTTTCCACGGGCCACACACAAAACATTTAACACAAAGCTCATTTATTTGGCTTTTATCGAGAATATTAACCCCAATAACTGGACTGGATTTCATCAACATCAGCAGAAACTGACCCACTAAACATATTTGAATCTGGATGTGATTAATAGCAGAATCCAATCAATGTGGTTACTTATGAAATCTTTGATGTTTCAGCAGGTTGGATGACTGAGTGAATCCCTTCCCACAATCGGAGCAGGTGAACGGCCTCTCTCCAGTGTGAACTCGCTGGTGTACAGTGAGGTGAGATGAGTGTCTGAACCCAGTCCTGCAGTGAGAGCACCTGAATGGTCTCTCCTGGTGGTGAACATGTTAATGGCGCATCAGCATACCGGAACTTTTATAGCACTTCCCACAGTCTGGGCATTTAAACGGTCTCTCCCCAGTATGAATCTGCTGATCTGTCAGCAGGGAGGATGAAGCAGTGAATGCCTTCCAATACTCGGAGCAGGTGACTGGTCTCTCTCCAGTGTGAACTAGCTGGTGTCGCCGCTGTGGATGACTGAGTGAATCCATTCCCACATTTAGAGCAGGTGAATGGCCTCTGCCCCGTGTGAACTCGCCGATGTTTCAGCTAGTGGGATGACCTAACAAATCCTTTTCCACATGTGGGGCAGGTGAATGGTCTCTCCCCAGTGTGGCTACACTGATGAATGTCCAGCTCAGACGGGTAACTGAATCCCTTACCACAGTCCCCACATTTCCATGGTTTCTCCATGGAGTGACTGTACTTATGTTTTGACAGGCCAGATGATTGGCTGAAACCTCTGCCACACATAAAAACTGATGTTTCCACAGTCAGTTCACTGGAACTCTCTCATTCGGGTGTGTGTTGTGTGGGTCTTGGTGCTTTTCCAGTCACACTGATGTTTGAAATCTTTTCTCACAACCAACAGAGAAACATTTCTCCTTTCACATTAAAAGGCCGATGTTATTCAGATTCTGATGTAGCGAGTGAGTCTGTTTCATTTCTGCGATTTTTTGATTGAGTTTCCACTCGCAAAATTTCCTCTCCTAATACCCTGTAAAAGAAGTTTACAAATATCATCACTGTATAGTTATAGAAATTCAGTACAGTCAATTCCAGTTTCTGTGGACTAATCTTTTATCGCTTGTTACCCCAAATAAGTGGTCCAAACAAACTGAAAGAAGACAAAATTAGCAAAGGGAAGCTTCCTAACTAAACCAGAATGTTGCTTCTAGTGTTTTGGAGTTGCTTTGTACCCCGAGGTTCCCACCAGTTGTGGAAGGTAGCAAGCGTACCATTGGCCGCCACTGCTCCCTTTCAATTAAAATTTGTAAGGCAGTCTGACAGCCACCCAACCTCCATAGGAACTGCTCATTGAGGTTCTTTCTTAATCAGCCCCAAGAAAAGATCCAGGAGAAGAACTTCAGATTCACCCAGCCTCCTCCACAATGAGCAGCCAAGAATTAGGAGCCTGGGGCTGAAGTGTAACCGAAGGTGAGGAGCAGCCCCTTCAGGAAACTATACAGAGGCTGCAACCTCTCACACTGAACAATGGTCCCTCCTCCAGACTGCAGTTGGGGCTGGGTGAAGTTGTTGTAGTGACTCCGTTCCTGCAGGCACTAGGACCTGGCGGGAACACACTACGAAGCCACGCCCATTACAGACGTCACCGCATCCACGCATGCGCACCGCTCCATTTCAATCAAGACGGTGGCCGTTAAGCCGGGACTGATATCGGGAAAAAGATCCGAAGTTGCAACCGCAGGACCTACAGGTGCATCTTCCAGGTTTGGGGGCCTTCACGCAGCGTTTAGAAACTCTCTCTCCAAAGCCGGCTCCATCGCTTCCTCCGGATTTCCTCATCCTTACCCTCTGCCCATGAGACAAAAAAGTGTCTCTTTCCCAGACGCCATCACACACTGCGCATGCTCCAACTACTCCCAGGCATTGCGCATGCGCACTGCTGCCCTGTGGTGTCGATAGAGGACATTCACCACCGCGGGGTATGCTGGGTAATGAATGCGCCATTTGCTTGGCGCCATGGTTTGGAACTACCTGGCAAGCTGGGCGGGCTAACTCACGGAAGCGAAGTGGAAGGCGAGCAGGTGAGGGGGAGGGGGAACTGTTCTGCTGACCCCCCCCCCCCCCCCCATCAGCAGACCTGGTCCCCCGCCCCCCTCCACCAACAATCCCAACCCCCCCCATATGAAACTAGTCACCTGCTCGCCTTCCAGGCGCTTCCGTGAGCTAGCTAGGGATTGGTGCTTGGAGACAAATTGGAGGTCGAGGACAGTGGGTGCCCGAGGGCGGGCCTGAGGAAGCGCAGGATGCGGGCTGGAGGCTGCCCTAAGAAGGGTGATGGGCGCAGAGGGGATGTTGCGTGCATGTGTGCGTTCCCCAGACCAGGCTGATCATATGGAATGTGAGAGGGCTGTATGGGCCGGTCAAGAGGGCTCGTGTATTTGCGCATTTGAGGTGGTTGAAAGCAGACGTGGCAATGTTAGAAGAAACACACCTGAGGGCAGAGGATCAGACTAGGCTGAGGAAGGGGTGGGTCAGGCAGGTATTTCATTCGGGGCTAAACTCTAAGACTAGGGGAGTTGCGATCTTGATTAATAAGCGGGTGTCATTCGAGGTAGGGAATATAGTGGCGGACTCGGTGGGGGGGGGGGGGTGTAGGTACATCATGGTGAGCGGGAAGCTGGAGGGGATATCGGTGGTTTTAGGAAATATTTATGCACCAAATTGGGACGACGTGGAATTCATGAGGTGGGTGTTAGGGAAGATTTCGGACCTGGACTTGCGTAAGCCGATCATGGGAGGCGCCTTCGATATGGTCATTGATCCGAGGTTGGATCAGTCGAGTTCAAGGACGGGGAGAGTGCCAGCCGAGGTGAAGGAGCTAAAGGGGTTTATGGAACAGATGGGGCGGGGGAGGGGGAGCGAGCGGGCGGGGGTGTGGATCCATGGGAGTTCGGTCAGCCAAGAACAAAGGTGTTTTCTTTTTTTCATAAAGGGTACTCCCGGATTGATTTTTTTTCATTTGAGCAGGGCTTTGCTGGCGGGGGTGGTGGATACCGACTATTCGGCAATTGTTGTGTCGGACAATGCCCCACACTGGGTGGATTTATGGGTGAGCAAGGATGGGGCACGGCGTCCACAATGGAGATTGGATGTCGGACTGTTAGCAGATGAGGGTGGGTGAGGGAGGCCATTCAGAATTATTTGGAGATAAATGACATGGGGGAAATTTCGGCAGCAACAGTGTGGGAAGCACTGAAGGCAGTAGTTAGCGGGGAGCTAATTTCGATACGGGCTCATAGGGTGAAGGTGGAGCGGGTAGGGATGGATAGACTGGTTAGGGAAAGACTCCAGGTGGACAGAAGGTATTCTGAAGCCCCAGAGGTAGAGTTGTTGAAGGAGCGGCAGAAGCTGCAGATGGAGTTTGGTCTGATATCTACAGGCAGTTCTTGGAAGGGTTGGAGTTTCCAACGGTGGAGGAAGAGTTGGTGGAGGGGTTGGGAGCCCCGATCGGAATTATAGAAGTAGGAGAGAGATTAGAGGCCATGCAGTCTGTTAAGGCCCCAGGACCGGACGGCTATGGCTACACTGTGGAATTCTACAAGATATTTTCTGGGAGGCTGGGCCCACTGCAGAAACCAGATGGGGTTTGATAAAGGTAGGCAGCTAACGGCCTAGAAGGCTCCTATGGTCACGATGCCTTCCAAGGGGCTGGAGGCGGAGGTAGCGGTTGCTATGGACGCAGAGAAGGCCTTCGACCGGGTTGAATGGAATTATTTGTGGGAGTCCTGGAACGGTTTGGGCAGGGCTTTATTGACTGGGTTCGGTTGCTGTACCAGGCACCAGTGGCGAGTGTGCGGACGAACCGGGTGAGCTTGGACTACTTTAGCCTGCACCGGGGGGGGGGGTTAAGGTAGGGAATGTCCCCTCTCCCCACTTGTTTGACTTGGCTATAGAGCCATTGGCGATGGCGCTAAGAGTGCCAAAGGATTGGAAGGAACTATTCCGGTGGGGGGGGGGGTTTGGAACACAGGGTCTCATTATATGCAGATGACCTACTCCTATACAATTCTGACCCATTAGCGGACATGGGAGAGATTATGCAAATCTTAAGGGAATTTGGCCGGGTCTCGGGATACAAATTGAACATGGGTAAGAGCGAGGTTTTTGTGATCCGGATGAGAGGGCAGGAGCTGGGGGAGCTGCCGTTTAAAGTGGTGGGAGGGAGTTTCCATTACTTGGGAATTAGGGTGGCACGGAGATGGGAACAGTTACATTAATTAAATTTGACCCGGTTAGTTGAACAAATGAAGGAGGACGTTGGGAGGTGGAACATGCTCCTGTGGTGGGGAGGGAACAGACCGTAAAAATTAGATTATTGTCTGTTTTCCAGTGCCTCCCTATTTTTATACCAAAGACCTTTTTTAAGCGGGTGAACAAGGTGATCTCTGGTTTTGTGTGGGCTGGTAAAACCCCACGAGTAAAGAGAAGTGTTGCTGAGCGGAGGGGGGTGGGCTGGCGCTGCCAATCTTGAGTAACTACTACTGGATGGCAAATATAGCCATGATTAGGAAGTGGGTAGTGGGGGAGCGGTAGGTGTGGGAGCGGGTAGAGGCACAAGTAAGGGCACAAGTTTGGGGGCATTGGTAATGGCCCCTCTGCCATTCTCACCGGCCCAGTACTCCACATGCCCAGTGGTACTGGCGGCCCTGAGAGTTTGGGGGCAGTGGCGGAAGCATATGGGAGTGGAGGGAGTATCGGTGTGGGCTTCAATTTGTGGCAACCACCAGTTAGTCCCTGGGAGCCTGGATGGGGAGTTTTGGAAGTGGCAGAGAGCAGGCACTGAGAGGCTGCGAGATCTATTTATTGATGGGAGCTTTCCATGTTTTGAGGATTTGGAGGCAGAGTTTGAATTGCCGGGAGAGAATTGGTTTCGATATCTGCAGATAAGGGATTTTGCACTAAGGCAGGTTCCAACTTTTCCACTTCTATAGCCACAGGGGATACAGGACCGGGTAGTTTTTAGAACGTCGGTGGGGGAGGGGAAGGTTTTGGAAATGTATAACAAACTTATGGAGTGAGAGGAAACCCAGATAGGTGAGCTAAAGCATAAATGGGAAGATGAGCTGGGAGGGGAGATAGAGGTGTGTCTGTGGGAGGATGCGCTGAGCAGAGTCAACACGTCCTCATCATGTGCCAGGCTCAGCCTGATACAATTTAAGGTGGTTCACCTGGCACACATGACAGTGTTTCATTTTCCATTTCAGTGGCCCAGATGAGCATGTTTTTTGGGGTGGAGGACAGGTGTGTGAGGTGCACGGAAGGGCCCGCAAACCTTGTTCACGTCCACCTCCGTTAGGGGATACTGGCAGGGATTTGCAGATGTCATGTCCAGGGTGCTAAAGATGAGGGTTGCGCCGGGTCAAGAGGTGGCAATTTACGGAGTGTCGGAAGATCCGGGAGTCCAGGGGGTGAGAGAGGCTGATGTTTTGGCTTTTGCCACCTTGGTAAACCGGAGACGAATATTGGTAGCTTGTAAGGGATTTGCAAACCCCAAAATCAAAGGTATGGGTTAGCGACATAGCTGGGTTTCTCAGTCTTGAGAAAATTATGTTCAGAGGTGGCAGCCGTTTATCGACTTCTTCGGAGAAAACTAAACTGTCAGTGGGTTCGATACGGTGAGGGGGATGGGGGGAGTTAGGCTATTTTGTGTCTGGAGTAGGCAGGAGCTGTGGGCGAAGGAGGGATGTGTTACTCACTGAATTGTGTTCACATTTGTATTGGTGTCGTTTATTGTTATAAAATCATAAATGCCTTCATAAAATGTTTTTTTAAAAAAAGAGTATTGATAGGCAGAGGGATCTGGGTGTACAGGTCCACAGGTCACTGAACGTGGCAGTACAGGTGGAGAAGGTCGTCAAGAAGACACACGACATGCATGCCTTCATCGGCCGGGGTATTGAGTTTAAAAATTGGCATGTTGCAACTTTACAGACACTTAGTTTAGCCGCAGTTGGAATATAGAGTTCAATTCTGGTCGCAAGACTACCAGAGGGATGTGGAGACTTTGGAGAGGTTACAGAAAAGATTTACCAGATGTTGCCTGGTCTGGAGGGTATTAGCTATGAGAAGAGATTGGAGAAACCAGGTTTGTTCTCACTGGAACGACTGAGGTTGAGGAACGGCCTTATTGAAATCTACAAGATTATGAGGGGTATAGACAGAGTGGATAGTCAGAAACTTTTTCCCAGGGTGGAAGAGACAATTTCTAGGGGGCATAGGTTTAAGGTGCGAGGGGCAAGTTTTAAAGGAGATGTATGAGGCACGTTATTCTATACAGAGGGTGGTGAAAGCCTGGAACTCGCTGTCGGGGGAGGTAGTGGAAGCAGGGACGATAGTGACGTTTAAGGGGTGTCTTGACAATAATATGAATAAGACGCGAATAGAGGAATGTGGTCACCAGAAGGGGAGGGGTTTTTAGTTCAGATGGGTGGCATGTTTGGAGGGCCTGTTCCTGTGCTGTACTTTTCTCTGTTCTTTATGACCATCAAACTGCATTAACCTTTGACCTGGGTAATTTGACATCCATGACCCTGGTTTGTAGAGACCCAGGTGCCTGATTGATGAAGCAGAACAATGGCAGATAAGGAAAGATAATGAAGCAAATTCTGCTCTCTGGATCCCACTGCCTCATGGGATGTCCTGCCCCATGTGTCCAGAAATCTGCAGCTCTGTTCAGTCACATGAAGATCCGGGGCAGAAACACATAACCCTGAGTAGACGACAACCTCGAATCGAGCGACTGCTGATGTCAAAAGGGTCAATGTGCAGTAGGCAGCAGGAGGGGTCATCCATGACCAGGGAGCAGAAGGGGTCATCCTGGGCCAGGGAGCAGGAGTGGTCATCCTGGGCCAGGGAGCAGGAGTGGTCATCCTGGAGCAGGGAGCAGGAGGGGTCATCCTGGAGCAGGGAGCAGGAGCGGTCATCCTGGACCAGGGAGCAGGAGTGGTCATCCTGGACCAGGGAGCTGGAGTGGTCATCCTGGACCAGGGAGCAGGAGGGTTCATCCTGGACCAGGGAGCAGGAGGGTTCATCCTGGACCAGGGAGCTGGAGTGGTCATCCTGGACCAGGGAGCAGGAGGGTTCATCCTGGACCAGGGAGCAGGATCAGTCATCCTGGAGCAGGGAGCAGGATCGGTCATCCTGGAGCAGGGAGCAGGATCGGTCATCCTGGAGCAGGGAGCAGGATCGGTCATCCTGGAGCAGGGAGCAGGATCGGTCATCCTGGAGCAGGGAGCAGGGGCGGCCATCCTGGACCAGGGAGCAGGAGAGGGTCATCCTGGACCAGGGAGCAGGATCGGTCATCCTGGAGCAGGGAGCAGGATCGGTCATCCTGGACCAGGGAGCAGGAGCAGTCATCCTGGAGCAGGGAGCAGGAGCGGTCATCCAGGCAGTGGCATGCAGAGGTCTGGTGATGCCCAGGGCAAATCTTGATTGTATGCCCCAAAGCCCCACGTAAATATTTCATTAAATATCACCAAAAAACCTATAAAAAACGTAGTTGCACCCGTTCTAGAGCTATTCACTGACCTCTTTATCTTTGTCATCTCTAAGGTATAGGACGGCTGCCTGAGGTTAAATTGCGCTGTAAGAGTTAGTCAATTTCTCCTTAGCGCTGGGATTCTAGGGATATTGTTCTCTTCTTCAGTCATTTTGCTCTGCAGCAATGGGTGAGATGTTATGTCTCGAAAGTTGTGCCTCCCTCCTCTGCAACCCCCATGGAGAAGGATAAAAGCAGCAACGTCATGGAAATACTGTTATGACCCTTGTGGAAACAAACTTCATACAACCCAACTAAGACCAATATACAAGACTTCACTTTTATATTAGCAATCACACCAAAATCAACGTAAATTAAACATGAATTAACAGGAAAATTGCAATAATATGACCGATAAATTACACATAGCAGATACAAAGACATATCTCACACATTTCTCAGTCAGCCCATTCAGCACGCATCGCATTCGTTTCAGCCACAATATCCTTCAAAACGTTGAACTTCTTCAAATCAAATTCCATCTTCATTTCTCTAAAGCTTTAGCACCAAGTCTCATCAAACACCGGCATTACTTCACCCAATTTCCACAAATATAATTTTCACAGTCGACACATTTCCAGATCCCTTCTTCTTCACAAAACCCTGGTCATGTGGGGCCTGTTTTTGCACTATGCCAGTGCATAAAGGGTTCCCAAATCCAGATATAAAAGCTCTGTTCAAGATCCGAGCTCCAGCAGCTTGCTGTCAAGTAGAACATAGAACATAGAACAGTACAGCACAGAACAGGCCCTTCAGCCCTCGATGTTGTGCCGAGCAATGATCACCCTACTCAAACCCACGTATCCACCCTATACCCGTAACCCAACAACCCCCCAACCTTACTTTTTTAGGACACTACGGGCAATTTAGCATGGCCAATCCACCTAACCCACACATCTTTGGACTGTGGGAGGAAACCGGAGCACCCGAAGGAAACACACGAACACACGGGGAGGACGTGCAGACTCCGCACAGACAGTGACCCAAGCCGGAATCGAACCTGGGACCCTGGAGCTGTGAAGCATTTATGCTAACCACCATGCTACCGTGCTGCCCCTGTCTCTGAGAATCTCCCATTTATAGGACCCTGGGCTTTAAGTATAAAGGGTAAGAGGGCAAAAGTTAAGAGGCCATGATGAACAACATAGAACATAGAACAGTACAGCACAGAACAGGCCATTCGGCCCTCAATGTTGCGCCGAGCAATGATCACCCCACCCAAACCCACGCATCCACCCCACACCCGCAATCCATCAACCCCCCTCCCCTCCTTAACCTTACTTTTTAGGACACTACGGGCAATTTAGCAAGGCCAATCCACCTAACCCGCTCATCTTTGGACTGTGGGAGGAAACCGGAGCACCCGGAGGAAACCCACGCACACACGGGGAGGACGTGCAGACTCCGCAAAGACAGTGACCCAGCTGGGAACTGAACCTGGGACCCTGGAGCTGTGAAGCATTTATGCTAACCACCATGCTACCGTGCTGCCCCTTTATACCGTGCTGAATCTTTATAAAATACTGGTTCTGTCCCAAATGGGTGCCCCTGGCCCAAATGTCAAATTCTGGGCACGACAGTTTAGTAAGTTGACAACTATAGAGAGGGTGCAGAGAAGAGTTTAAAAATGGATCGAAAGATAAAGAATAAATAAAACTCACCCATGGTGGCATTGATTGCCGTCGATTCGGGAGAATTCGCGCCCTTTTTGTTCACGCTCCAGCCGGCGAGTGCAAAGCCGCCTCTTCACCAGCGGCGACCGCGGTGCGCAAGTGCGCTCTGGCCGACCGCGGTGCGCAGGCGCGCTCCGTTCTCTTCACGCTGCTGCCCCCATCCAATGGATGCCCGGGGCCAGCGCACCTTCGGCCCCCCCCTCTGCACGCCACTGCATCCAGGACCAGGGAGCAGGAGCGGTCATCCTGGACCAGGGAGCATGAGCGGTCATCCTGGAGCTGGGAGCAGGAGCGGACATTGTGGAGCAGGGAGCAGGAGCGGTCATCCTGGACCAGGGAGCATGAGCGGTCATCCTGGAGCTGGGAGCAGGAGCGGTCATTGTGGAGCAGGGAGCAGGAGCGGTCATCCTGGACCAGGGAGCAGGAGCGGCCATCCTGGAGCAGGGAGCAGGAGCGGTCATCCTGGAGCTGGGAGCAGGAGCGGTCATCCTGGAGCAGGGAGCAGAAGCGGTCATCCTGGAGCTGGGAGCAGCAGCGGTCATCCTGGAGCAGGGAGCAGGAACGGTCATCCTGGACCAGGGAGCATGAGCGGTCATCCTGGAGCTGGGAGCAGGAGCGGTCATTGTGGAGCAGGGAGCAGGAGCGGTCATTGTGGAGCAGGGAGCAGAAGTGGTCATTGTGGAGCAGGGAGCAGGAGCGGCCATCCTGGAGCAGGGAGCAGGAGCGGTCATCCTGGAGCAGGGAGCAGGAGCGGTCATCCTGGAGCAGGGAGCAGGAGCGGTCATCCTGGACCAGGGAGCAGGAGCGGTCATCCTGGAGCAGGGAGCAGGGGCGGCCATCCTGGAGCAGGGAGCAGAAGTGGTCATCCTGGAGCAGGGAGCAGGAGGGGTCATCCTGGACCAGGGAGCAGGAGCGGTCATCCTGGACCAGGGAGCAGGAGCGGTCATTGTGGAGCAGGGAGCAGGAGCGGTCATCCTGGACCAGGAGGTAGGAGGGGTCATCCTGGAGCAGGGAGCAGAAGCGGTCATCGTGGACCAGGGAGCAGGAGTGGTCATCCTGGAGCAGGGAGCAGGGGCGGCCATCCTGGAGCAGGGAGCAGAAGCGGTCATCCTGGAGCAGGGAGCAGGAGGGGTCATCCTGGAGCAGGGAGCAGGAGCGGTCATCCTGGACCAGGGAGCAGGAGCGGTCATTGTGGAGCAGGGAGCAGGAGCGGTCATCCTGGAGCAGGGAGCAGGAGCGGTCATCCTGGAGCAGGGAGCAGAAGCGGTCATCCTGGAGCAGGGAGCAGGAGCGGTCATCCTGGAGCAGGGAGCAGGAGCGGCCATCCTGAAGCAGGGAGCAGGAGGGGCCATCCTGGAGCAGGCAGAGAGAATGCTGTGGGTTTCTACCCTGGACTGTGTGAAGGGGAAATAAATCGTACATGTTAAGGTTATGATATGATTTAAGAATGAGGTTTCAGTCTGAATAAAACACCAGAAAAGGGGTTACAGATTGTTACAAAAATTCAAATTGAGCTTTGTAAAACTTTAAGCACAAGTCAGCAGAATTTGCAGCTGTGTTCTCACAAGGACAGCGAACTTCAATAACAAGGAACAGGAGGTAACGGCTGTCTCAGTAACAGATAGGGACAGTGGACAATAACAAGGAACAGGAGGTAACGGCTGTCTCAGTAACAGATAGGGACAGTGGACAATAACAAGGAACAGGAGGTAACGGCTGTCTCAGTAACAGATAGGGACAGTGGACAATAACAAGGAACAGGAGGTAACGGCTGTCTCAGTAACAGATAGGGACAGTGGACAATAACAAGGAACAGGAGGTAACGGCTGTCTCAGTAACAGATAGGGACAGTGGACAATAACAAGATAAGCAGCGCCTGCAAAGAGTAGGTGAAAGTGTGTGTTTATATATACCAGATTGAAACTTTAAACAATGACTGTGCATGTGTTCAATAAGTTAGAACTATGTGCCACTTTGTGTGAACAATAAAATTAGTTCAGCAAGATGCTTGTTGAGCTTTCTCTCGTAAATCTGCTCGGATATTCCTGTGAATCATTTGTTCGGAGAAGTTAACGGTGCCAGCTTGAGAACGATGACAACTGACAGTGAGGTTTCTGTTCATTTACAGGATACTGGAAGAGGAGGTTTAACAGACTGGAAACACAAACCAGACATCACATGGCGATCTGACAAAGTCCCTCGATTCATCAGAACCTGAATATCAGCAGCTTCTGGGTCTGGAAGGTAAAAGGTTTGTCTGTTCTGTCTGTGAGGGAAGATTTCAGGTCTCAGTGAGACTGGAAAAGCCCCGAGATTCACAAACCCTGGTTAAACCAAACCTGGAGAACTGTGTTCAGTTCTGGGCAATAAACCTGAGGAAGGATAGAATGGCCTCGAAGGGAGTGCAGCACAGATTTACCTGAGTGATATCTAAACCCCCCCCCCCCCCTCCCGGGTTAAATTACATGGTGCAACTACAGGAAAGACTGTGTGGACTGTGCACATTCTCCCCAGTCTGCGTGGGTTTCCTCCGGGTGCTCCAGTACCTCCCACAAAAATGTGCAGGCTAGGTGGATCGGCCGTGCTAAATTGTCCCTTTGTGTACAACGGTAGTGTTATGGGAATAGGGTGGGAGATTAAGCCTCGGTAGTGTGTTCTTTCAGAGGGTCAGTACAGACTCGATGGACCGAATGGGCTCTTTCTGCACTGTAAGGATTTAAGGATTTCTTGGAAAGAGCCATAGAGTCATAATGGTACAGAGGAGGCCATTCCACCCATTGAGTCCGTGCCAGCTCTCCACAGCAATCCAGTCAGCCCCATTCTCCTGCTCTATCCCGTGTCCTTGCAGGTTTATTTCCCTCGTGTCTCTCCAATGTTGTTCAAAATCATTCATCGTGCCTATTTCCACCCCCTCGTGGGCAGCAGGTTTTGGGTCATTATCACTCACTGTGTAAAAATATTCTCCCTCACATCCCCGTCTATCTCTTATCCAAAAATGTAAATCTCTGTCCCAGATTTTTTTTGTCTACCTGATCCAAACCCGTCAGAATCTTGAGAACCTGAATCAAATCTCCCCTCAGCTTCTTTTGCTCCAACTATTCTGGTAAATCTGTAACTTCTCAAGAATCTTCACATCTTTCCTAAAGTCTGGTGACCAAATCTGGACACAATACTGGAGATGTGACCTAACCAGAGCTTTAGAAAGATTCAGCATAACTTCCTGGGTTTTGTATCAGTATTCCTACTTATGAAGCTCAACACCCCATTGGCTTTACTAACTAATCTCTCAATATGTCTTGCAGATATACAAAATCCTTTTCCTTTACTTCCCACCTCTATCTCTGTCCTTTCTGAGAGGCCAGAGTCCTGTGTAGGTCCAGACCAAGTGGAAGGTTCCCTCCCTGATGGATATTAGCGAATCAGTTGAGTTTTCACAATAATCCAGTAACTTTCATCATCACTTCTTCCTGGTCTCCGGTAGCACGGTGGTTAGCACTGTTGCTTGACAGCTCCGGGGTCCCAGGTTCAATTACCGGCTTGGGTCACTGTCTGTGCGGAGTCTGCACTTTCTCCCTGTGTCTGTGTGGGTTTCCTCCGGGTGCTCCAGTTTCCTCCCACAGCCCAAAGATGTGCAGCTCAGGTGGATTGGCCATGATAAATTGCCCTGAGTGTCCAAAAAGGTTGGGTGGGGTTACTGGGATAGAGTGGAGGTGTGAAGCAACAGAAAAGTATATTTAGCCTTCAGAGAGCAAGTCTGCAACAATTTGAAATGAATTCCAGGATCTCTGATCAATCCGATATCCATTCATGTGTTTGCAGACAGGAAGCAGGTGAATATCCTCTCTCCACTTTGTAATTGACAAGTTTACAGTTGTGATGATGATTAAATCCTTTTTTACACACACACACACACACACACACACACACACACACACACACCCTCTGTGCAGTGTGAACTCACTGACGAGTCAGAAGTTTAAACGACTGAGTGAATCGCTTCCCACACACGGAGCAGGTGAACAGTCTCAGCCCAGTGGGAACTTGCTGGTGTATCCACAGATTGGATGATTAATGAATCCAATCTCACGTCATATCACTGCGCAACCTCTCCCCAGCATGAACAATTTGATGATTGATCAGGTCAGTTGAAACATTTCCACACATGGAGAGAGTGAATGACTGTCCAACAGGCGACTGTGTGATTGAGTGAATCCCTCCACACACAGAGCAGGTATTCAGCCTTTCCTCAGTATGAACTCACTGGTGTCTCAGAAGGGTGTATGTCTGATATACTCTCTACTCACACAGGGCATCAGACAGCCCCTCCCCGTTGTGAGTGCGCTGGTGTGTCAGCAGGTTGGATGACTGTGAATCCCTTCCCACACTTAGAGCAGCTGAACGGCCTCTCCCCAGTGTGAAGTCGCTGGTGTGTCAGCAGGTAGGATGAGGTAGTGAATCCTTTACCACACACAGGGCAGGTGAATGGTCTCTCCCCAGTGTAAATACGCTGATGTACAGTGAGATCAGATGATCGCCTGAACCCAGTCCTACAATCAGAGCACCTAAACGGTCTCTCGTCAGTGTGAACATGTTGATGGGACATCAGTTCCTCAGAACTTGTATAACACTTCCCAGAGTCTGGACATTTAAACGGTCTGTCCTCACTGCGAACCCACTGGTGTCTCAGTAGGTTGGATGATCGAGCAAATCCCTTCCCACACCAGGAGCAGCTGAATGGCCTCTCCCCAGTGTAAGTGCGCTGGTGGGTCAGCAGTTGTGATGAGGCACTGAATCCCTTCCCACACTCACTGCAGGGGAACAGCCTCTCCCCAGTGTGAGTTCGCTGGTGTTCCAGAAGACTATATCTCTGAGTGAATCTCTTCCCACAGTCAGAGCAGGTGAATGGCCTCTCCTCAGTGTTAATGTACTGGTGTCGCTGGAGGTTGTGTGAGTGACTAAATCGCTTCCCACACTTGGAGCAGGTGAATGGTCTCTCCCCAGTGTGAATGTACTGGTGTGTCAGCAGGTAGGATGAGGTAATGAATCCTTTCCCACACTCAGAGCAGGTGAACGGCCTCTCTCTGGAGTGACTGCAATGATGTACAGTCAGATCAGATGATCGCCTGAACCCAGTCCCACAGCCAGAGCACTTGAACGGTGCCATGTCAGTGTGAACACATTGATGGGACATAAGTTCCTCAGAACCTCTACAGTGCTTCCCGCAGTCTGGGTATTTAAAAGGTATCTCGTGGGTGTGAACTCGCTGGTGTCTCAGCAGGTTGGCTGAGTGAGCTAATCCCTTCCCACACTCGGAGCAGCTGAACGGTCTCTTCCCAGTGTGGACTCATTGGGGTCAATAGGTGGGATGAGGTAGTGAATGTCTTCCCACACTCGGAGCAAGTGAGCGATCTCTCCCCTGTGTGAGTGTCACTGTGAATTTCCACTTCAATGGGTAATTGTAACCCTTCCCACAGTCCGCATGTTTCTACGTTCTCTCTCTGCTGTAACTGCGTTTGTCTCAACAGGACAGCTGATCGGCTGAAATCTCAGCCACACAGAACCTGAGCACAGTTTCCACTGTGAACGGTGTTGTTTCCCGTCCATGTTCAAAATCCGTCAGCATTTGGATGATGATGAAATTTTCACCCATTCCTTTGTTCTCTGTAGATTTAACAGTTCTAATGCAGTCCCAGCTGGTCCCCCACATTAAACCTCCCTATGAACCCGAGATCTTTATTGCTTAATCACACCAAGTTTCAGTCATGCTCACAGACCTACAAAGGCTCCCAGTTAAGAAGCAGATACATTAAAAAATACCCCATGCTCTTGTTCCCCCCTCACCCCCTTCCACTCTCTATAATCTCCTCCATGTCATTCTCTATCTCTCTATAATCTCCTCCATGCCATTCTCTATCTCTCTGTAATCTCCTCCACGTCATTCTCTATCTCTCTGTAATCTCCTCCATGTCATTCTCTATCTCTCTATAATCTCCTCCATGCCATTCTCTATCTCTCTGTAATCTCCTCCATGTCATTCTCTATCTCTCTGTAATCTCCTCCATGTCATTCTCTATCTCTCTATAATCTCCTCCATGTCATTCTCTATCTCTCTGTAATCTCCTCCATGTCATTCTCTATCTCTCTATAATCTCCTCCATGCCATTCTCTATCTCTCTGTAATCTCCTCCATGTCATTCTCTATCTCTCTATAATCTCCTCCATGCCATTCTCTATCTCTCTATAATCTCCTCCATGTCATTCTCTATCTCTCGAAAATCTCCCCCATGCTCTGGTCTCTCTCTCTCTGTAATCTCCTCCACGCTCTTATCTCCCAGTCTCTGCAATCTGCTCCAGCCTCACAACCTCCAAGGTCTCTGCACTCCTCTCATTCCAGCTTCCTGACCATTCCTGATTTTAATCACTCCATGTTTGGTATCCATGCCTCGAGCTGAGGCCATAAACTCTGGAATTTCCTCCCCAAGCCTCTTGACTTCTCTATCTTCCTGTCCTCCTTTAAGATACTCGGTAAATCCAACTCTGACCATCTGCCTCTTATCTCCTTATATGACTCTGTGTCAAATATTGCTTTTTAACCCACCCATGGAGCACCTCAGAATGGTCCATTAGTTGAAGGGCGCTATATAAATATACATTGTTATTGATTTGGACATGTATCACTGTTCGTTCATCATCACTGGGTGAATAACCTGTAACTCCAGCATTGTGGGAGTCCCTTCACCACACAGACAGCAGCGGTTCAAGAAGGTCAAACATCATCTTCTCCACAGGTAACTGGGGATGGGGAATATTTGCTGCTGGTCTTGTTGGTGAAAGGACAAGGGAGTGGGAGGGGCTGATTGGCTCTGGCACAGAGAGCCAGCACAGACAGGACGGGCTGAATGGCCTCAGTCTGTATTGTGACCATTCAATGATTCACTGATAAAGAAGCGATGTTGGAGACCAGGGAACAACCTCTGGAACCAATGGCCAACCTGATACAAAGCAGCTTGTCATTGATCTGGGGGCTGCGGCCCCGCTCGGTGTAAACAGGGGGAGGGGGGGATCCGCTCAGTTTATTCCTGGGGTTTCCGGAGCCTCTCTGTCCACCCGCCGGACCCTTCGCCCCGCCATCCCCCCCTTTACCCATTGTGGACCCATCTGCCCATCACACGCACTGCGCATGCTTCACTCACAGTCCAGCTCCGCCCCTCATTCACTCCCATTGGCTGGAGGACCAGCCGCTCATGTCCGGTCTTCCAATCCCGCCCCTCTGTTCCTATTGGTCCAGAGCCGCCACCGATCACTCCCCGCGCATTGTGACATTTTGGGCTGTGCCCAGCGCATGCGCGGTTCAGATTGTCGTTGACGGTGCGAGGAGCAGGAAAGAAACAATGGAGCAAATTTCAGGATTGGAGCCGGTGGGTGGCCGGGGAGCAATAGAAGCTGCGCAGTGAGCCGGGAGGCTTCATAAATACCCCGTGGAGGCTTCAACTCCCGAGTAAAATGTTAACGGTCCCGTCTTAAACAGCACCGAACAGAGTGAGAGCTGAGCGGTGACAGGCCCGGGTTACCGGCCGCCATCTTTACAGAGGACAAGGTGCCACAGGGCGCATGCGCTGCGAGCCTGGACCGGATACCAACTCTCCCGGATTGACTGACTGGAGTCTCCAGGATTTTATTTTATTCATTTGTGGGAGTCACTGGCTGGGCCAACATTTATTGCCCATCCCTAATTTCCCTCAAACTAAGCGGCTTCCTCGGCCATCTCGGAGGGCATTTAAAGAGTCAACCACATTGCTGTGGTTTGGAATCGTGTCGGCCAGACCAGGTAAGGACGGCAGATTTTCTTTTCGGTTCATTCACGGGATGTGGGTGTCGCTGGCTGGGCCAGCATTCACTGCCCAGCCCTAATTGCCCTTGAACTGAGTGTATCTCAGAGAGCATTTTAAGAGTCAACCAGCTGACTGTGGATCTGGAATCACATGTAGGCCAGACCAGGTAAGGATAGAAGATTTCCTTCAGTGAAGGACAGGAATAAACCAGATGGGTCTTTGCAACAATCGACAATGGTTTCATGGTCATCAGTAAACTTTCAATGAATTCAAATTTTAGCTTCTGCGTTGGTGAGATTCATACCCGGGTGTCGAGAAAATCATTGGGACGGTAAAAAATATTTGTGTGACTCTGGAACATGATTAGGACAGTAAAGATATTAATTTTGGGTCTCTGGAAAATCATTGGGACAGTAAAAAGTATTTGTGTGACTCTGGAACATGATTAGGACAGTAAAGATATTAATTTTGGGTCTCTGGAAAATCATTAGGACAGTAAAAAGGATTCTGTTTTGTAAGCTGGATGTTTTGAGATGACCTGAGGTTATGAGAATGTTGAAATCCTTCATTTAAAATGGGTAAAATTGGGGCTTAATATTTATCCTAAATAGCTATCTTTTCCCTATTAGGTGTGTTAGGAAATAGTTGACTTCTACACCCGAGCTTTATAAAGATTCACAGAATAGAATTAGAACCATAGAATTCCTATAGTGCAGAAGGAGGCCATTCGGCCCATCGAGTCTGCACTGATTCTCTGAAAGGGCACCCTGCCTAGGCCCACACCCCTACCCTGTCCCTGTAACCCCATAGCCCCACCTAACCTGCACATCCCTGGACACTAAGGGGCAATTTATCAAGGACAATCCACCTAACTTTCCCTTCTTTGGACTGTGGGAGGAAACCTGAGCACCGGGTGGACACCCACGCAGACATGGGGAGAAAGTGCAAACTCCACACAGACAGTCACCAAGGCCGGAATTGAACCTGGGTCCGTGGCACTGTGAGGCAGCAGTGCTAATCACCATGCCACCAGAAGCATAGTTTCACTATCAATATTGCTGTTTATGAAGCTCAAGATGGAATTTGCTTTGCCAACTACTCTTAATATGTCTTGTAGATATACAAAATCCATCTTCACCTCTTTCTCTCTCCTCCCAAAGAGGCCAGTTCAGTTTTTATAACAATCCAGCAGTTTTCATGGTCACTTTTTCCCAGTGACGGCCCCACAAATGACCAGATTCATTCAGCTCAATTTCACAACCTGCCTTAGTGTTTTTGTGGGTTCTCTCTCACTTTCTATTTTTTCTTTTTAATCAGTTTCACAGGGTGTTCGAAGGGGAGGCTTCAAAGTCCGAAAACTCAAACCAAGCATCACATCAGGATCTGACAGAGCCCTCAATTTATCATATCCTGAATATCAGCAGATTTTGAACATGGAAGGAAAAAGCATCGTTCACAGTGGGGAGAAACCGTACACGTCATCGGGCCCCATGAGACAGAAATGCAGCCGCACTGAGGAGAAACCGTGGAAATGTGCGGACTGTGGGAAAGGATTCACTTCCCCATCCAGGCTGGAAACTCATCGACACAGTCACACCGGGGAGAGACCATTCACCTGCTCCACGTGTGGGAAGGGATTCACTGGGTCATCCACCCTGCAGAGACACAAGTGGGTTCACACTGATGAGAGACCGTTTCAATGTCCAGACTGTGGGAAGAGCTATAAAAGTTCTGGGAATCTGATGCACCATCAACGTGTTCACACTGAGGAGAGACCGTTCAGGTGTTCTCACTGTGGGACTGGGTTCAGACGATCATATAACCTCACTGTGCATCAGCGAATTCACACTGGGGAGAGGCCATTTGCCTGCACCAAGTGTGGGATGGGATTCACTCAGTCATCTAATCTGTCCAGACACCAGCGAGTTCACACTGGGGAGAGACCGTTCACCTGCTCCCAGTGTGGGAAGGGATTCACTGAGTCATCTAATCTGTCCATACACCAGCGTGTTCACACTGGGGAGAGACCATTCACCTGCTCCCAGTGTGGGAAAGGATTCACTCAGTCATCTACTCTGTCCATACACCAGCGAGTTCACACTAGGGAGAGACCATTCACCTGCTCCAAGTGTGGGAAGGGATTTATTCAGTTAACAGCCCTGCGGAATCACCAGCGAGTTCACACTGGGGAGAGACCGTTCACCTGCTCCACGTGTGGGAAGGGATTTACTAAGTCATCCGACCTGCTGAATCATCAACGTGTTCACACTGACGAGAGACCGTTTCAATGTCCAGACTGCGGGAAGTGCTACAAAAGTTCTGGGAATCTAATGAGCCATCAACGTGTTCACACTGACGTGAAACCGTTTAGGTGCTCTCACTGCGGGACTGGGTTCAGACACGCATCTCACCTCACTGTACATCAGCGAGTTCACTCTGGGGAGAGGCCATTCACCTGCTCCAAGTGTGGGAAGGGATTCACTCAGTCATCCTCCCTGCGGAGACACCAACGAAGCCACAAGTAACGACAATGATTGGGTTTTGCTGTTACTCACATTCAGGACTGAACCATGTTCATTTGGGTCTCTTCCTGCTGATGACAAACTCCAGCCCATTTACAGGAGCTAATATTCTGGCTAAAAGTCAAATAAATTAGATTTGTGTTAAATACGCAGTGTGTCCTGCAAAGATGGAACACACTCCCACTCTCCCTCACGGGGAGAGTCCAGATGATCAAAATGAACGTACTGCCCAGGTTCCTCTTCCTGTTTAGATCCATTCCGATCTACATCCCCAAGGCCTTTTTCAAAATGCTGGACAAACCTATCATGGTGTTTGTATGGGGGGGTAAAAATGCTAGGATCCCAAAGAAGGTCCTACAAAAAACAAAATCCGGGGGGGGGGGGGGGGGGGGCTAGCCCTCCCAAACCTACAATTCTACCACTGGGCGGCAACAGCCGAGCGAGTAAGGGGATGGATCCAGGAGCCAGAAGCCGAGTGGGTGCGTGCGGAGGAGGCCGCCTGCATGGGGACCTCCCTCTGGGCCCTCACCACGGCAGCACTCCCATCCCCAGCCAAAAAACACTCCAGCAGCCCAGTGGTGACAGCCACCCTCCAATCCTGGAACCAACTGCGGCAGCAATTTGGCCTGACCAAAATGTCGGACAAGCACTGTTCACACCAGCACTGACTGACTGACGCCACCTTCAAAAGGTGGAGGCAGGACGGGGGGACACTGACAGTCAGGGACCTATACACGGATGACAGGATCGCAACACTGGATGAACTGACAGAGAAATTTCGGCTAGCCAGGTCAGCTCAAAAACTTCCTACGAAAGGAGACAAGGACGTACCCACAACCGCCACGACAGACACTACTGGAGGACCTACTGGACACAAGCATCCTAGAGAAAGGGAACTGTAGCAACATGTTTGACCGACTGGTAGAAAGGGACGACACCGTACTGGACGCAACAAGAACGAAATGGGAGGACGACCTGGGGATTGAGATAGGGTGGGGACTCTGGAGCGAAGCACTGCATAGGGTCAACTCCACCTCCATGTGCGCAAGGCTCAGCCTGACGCAACTAAAAGTGGTACATAGAGCCCACTTAAGAAGAAACCGTATGAGTAGGTTCTTCCCGGAGGTGGAGGACAGATGTGAACGGTGCCAAAGAGGCCCGGCCAACCACGCCCACATGTTCTGGTCTTGCCCCAGACTTGCAGGGTACTGGACAGCCTTCTTCGAGGCAATGTCCAAAGTGATGGAGGTGAGGGTGGAGCCATGCCCAATAGTGGCAGTCTTCGGGGTTTCAGACCAGCCAGAACTATTCCTGGGGAGGAGGGCGGACGCCCTTGCCTTTGCCTCCCTGATTGCCCGCCGTAGAATCCTGTTTGGCTGTCGGTCAGCAGCACCACCCAGAGCTGCAGACTGGCTGTCCGACCTCTCGGAATCTCTCCAAATGGAGAAAATCAAATTCGCCATCCGAGGGTCAGAATGCGGTTTCCACAGAACGTGGGAGCCATTCATGCAATTGTTCCGGGACCTGTTTGTGGCCAACGAACAAGAGGAAGAATAGTCGGGTGGCCAAGAATCAGGGGGAAATGGACGGGAATCGGGGGAAGGTAGCCGGGGGGGGGGGGGGGGGGGGGAGGGGGGGGGGGGGGGGCTACGGGTTCGTTATGGGGGTTTGATGGCTAGCTAAGGCCCAAACCAAACTGTAAATAAATGCCTATAAACATGTGCCTTGGCCATATTGGGGAATGTAAAATATGTATGTTGGCTAAAGGGGGCGGCCACAGTTGTTATTATGAAGATGCTTACGTGTAAATATATATGTTAATTTCTGCGTGTTTTTTTTCTAATAATTTGTAATTTGTTGGATATAAAATATGAAAACTCAATAAAAAACATTTAAAAAAAACGCAGTGTGATGAAACATTTTTTTTAAACAAACAATTTTAATGAGGTATTTTCCGACATTGTAAACAGTAGAATTACAGAACATGAAAACAAAAGGGATGTACAGTAAACAAAGTACATAGTGCAATTGCCGTAGTCCACCCCACCCAGATCTGCCTAAATGACCCCCTATACTACATTACCCTAACCCCCCCCCCCCCCCGCCCTGCTGACGATTAATGATCCGCAAATAAGTCAATGTATGGTTGCCACCTCCGGGCGAACCCTAACAACGACCCTCTCAAGGCAAACCTGATTTTCTCTAAGCCCAGGAAACTCGCCATGTCTGACAGCCAGTCTTCCGACTTCGGGGTCTTTTTTTTTTTTTAAATAATTTTTATTGGAATTTTTTACAGAAAATATAACAAAAAGTATAGCAAAAAGCAGTAATATGCAACTAACAGCCCCATAACACCCACAATTCTCCCCATACCGTAACATCACATGTATCACTCGACTTCGGGGTCTTTGAGACCCTCCAAGCTAGAAGTATCCGTCTCCGGGCGACCAGGGAAGCAAAGGCCAAAACGTCGGCCTCTTTCTCCCCCTGGACTTCCGGCGCCCCTGAAACCCAAAAAATCACCACCTCTGGACTCATTACCACCCTCGTGTTCAATACTCTGGACATGACGCCCTCGAACCCCTACCATTATCTCCTAAGTTTTGGACACGCCCAAAACATGTGGACATGGTCTGCCGGTCCTCTCAGACACTTTATACACCTGTCCTCTACGCCGAAGAATCTGCTCATCCGGGACACTGTCATGTGAGCCCGGTGGACGACCTTAAATTGAATCTGGCAGGGCCTGGCACATGTTGCAGTCCCATTAACCCTGCTCAGTGCGTCCGCCCACAGGCATTCCTCAATCTCCCCTCCCAACTCCTCCCATGCCTCAGCTCCTCGGTCTGCATCTCCTCCGCCCCCATGAGCTTCTTTCAAATATCCGAGACATTTCCCTCCCCACCCATCCTCTAGGCACTACCCGATCTTGGATTCCCTTGAGAGGCAAGAGTGGAAAAGATGGCACCTGCCTGCGCAAAATGTCCCGCATCTGAATATACCGGAATTCATTCCCGCTCGTCAGCCCAAACTTGGCCTCCAGCGTCCCCAAGCTAGGGAAGCTCCCTTCCAAAAACAAATCACCATCCGCTCAATCCCAGCCCTCCGCCATACCCAGAACTCCCCGTCCAACCTCCCCGGGGAAAACCAAAGGTTGTCACATATCGGGGACCCGACCGATGCTCCCATTGCTCCCACGTCCCCCCTCCACTGTCCCCAGATCCAAAGGGTCGCCACCACTACAGGGCTGGTGGAGAAGCGCGCCGGCGGGAATGGCAGAGGCACCGTCACCAACGCACCCAGACTGGTACCCCTACACGAGGTTGCCTCCACCCGCTCCCAAGCTGACCCTCCCCCCACCACCCACTTCCTTATCATGGCTACGTGAGCCGCCCAATAATAGTTGCTGAAATTCGGCAGTGCAAGCCCCCCTTCCCCCCCCGGTTCCGCTCGAGCATCACCCTCTTCACTCGCGGGGACTTGCCCGTCTATACAAAGCCCAAAATGATCTTGCTTACCCTCTTAAAAAAGGAACGTGGAATGAAAATGGGGAGACACTGGAACACGAATAAGAACCTCTGGAGGACCGTCGTTTTCACTGTCTGAACTCTCCCAGCTAACGACAGCGGGAGCGCATCCCACCTCCGAACCAGCCCCTTCCAACCCTCTGAAGCCCTCAGAGCAATTGCCAGCAGCTCTATAGCGGAAACAGCAGTGGGGAGAGGGGGCACTCCTGTCCCGTCCCGCGGTGCAGTCTAATATAGTCGGAAGTCGTCCTGTTTGTCCTCGTACTCGCCTCCGGGGCCTGATATTGCAGCCTGACCCAGTCGATGAAACCCACCCCAAATCCAAACCATCCCTGCAGCTCCCATAAATAGTCCCACTCTAATCGGTCAAATGCCTTCTCCGCGTCCATTGCCACCACTACCTCCTCCTCCTTTCCCGCTGGGGGCATCACGATCACATTGAGCAATCTTCTTATATTCGCCACCAGTTGCCTACCTTTAATGAACCCTGTTTGGTCCTCCCTAATATCACTCGGCACACAATCCTCAATCCTAGTGGCTAAAAGCTTTGCCAGCAGTTTAGTGTCCCCGTTAAGAAGGGAGATCGGCCTATAAGACCCACACGACTCCGAGTTCTTGTCCCGTTTCAAAATCAAGGAGATGGTGGCCTGCGACATTGTCTGGGACAGCACCCGCTGTCCCTTGCCTCATTAAAAACCTTGACCAGCAGCGGCCCCAATATGCCGGAGAACTTAATTATAAAATACAACCAGGTACCCATCCGGCCCCGATTCCTTACCTGACTGCATGGCCTTTAAGCCCTCAAGTATCTCCTCAGCTCGACCCAATGTGGGGCATGGTCGGAAATGGTGTTTGCCGAATACTGCGCATACACCACCCCTGTCAATAGATCCCTACTCAGTATTAAAAAATCGATCCGGGAGTAGACCCAATGGACGTGCGAGAACAGGAGAACTCCTTCCCTGTCGGCCTTCCAAACCTCCACGGGTCGACCCCCCTGCCACCCGCCCCCCGCATCTGCTCCATGAACTCCCTCAGCTCTTTTCCCATTGCTGACACTCGATTTTGAGCACGACCGGCCCAGGCCTGGATCCATAACTGTATTGAAGTTCCCTCCCATAACCAGCTTGTGGGAACCCAGGTCGGGGATCTTCCCCAGCACCCTCTTTATGAAATCCGCATCATCCCAGTTTGGCATGTATATGTTGACCAGGACCACCTTCCTCCCTTCCAGCTGACCGCTAACCATAACGTAGCGACCTCCCCCGTCCGAAACAATACTCCCACCTCAAACTGCACCCGCTTGTTCACCAGAATCGCAACCCACCTGGTCTTAGTATCCAGCCCTGAGTGGAATACCTGCCTAACCCAGCTCTTCCTCAACCTAATCTGTTCCTCTACCATCAGGTGCGTCTCCTGCAACATTATCACATCCGCCTTTAAAGCCCTAAGATGTGCAAACACTTTTGCCCTCTGCACCGGACCATTTAGCTCTCTAACGTTCCATGTGACCACCCTATTTGGGGGCACCTTGCCGGTCAGCCATCCCCTTTCCTGGGCCTGCCCCCAGCCCCTGTCCTGCGCCTCTGTAGCCCCGCCTCCTTGCAGCGCCCATCCCCAACCTCTTCTCCGCTTCTAAAATCAAATCCCTCCCTTGTCAGTCGAACAACACCCCCCCCCCCCGTGACTGAGATTGAGTCAATCCGATCAGCTGCCTCTGCTGCTTCCCTCCCTTCCACGAGCCCACCGAACCAAACTGTCTCTAAATTTCATCCTTTCCCGGGTCTGGGCTACGGGGATAGGGCGGAGCTCTGCCCTTGAGTTGGGTGCATTTTCCAAGGGCTGGTGCAGACTCGATGGGCCGCATGGCCTGTTTTGCACGGTAAATTCTATGATTCAATGATTTTGGAAGTTGGATGTTCAACGGTTTAGTGAGAATCAGGTCAAAGGAGCAATGGGTAAATCAAACAGACAAGATGAGCGCTGAGAGAGCATGATGGGAAACAGCAGGAAAATGAAATGAAATGAAATGAAAATCGCTTGTCACGAGTAGGCTTCAATGAAGTTACTGTGAAAAGCCCCTAGTCGCCACATTCTGGTGCCTGTCCGTGGAGGCTGGTACGGGAATCGAACCGTGCTGCTGGCCTGCTTTAAAAGCCAGCGATTTAGCCGAATGTGCTAAACCAGGAAAAGAGGAGAAAGATGCGAGTTCAGAATTTGGACAAGAAAGGTCTTCGAGGCAGTTTTACTGAGTTGTTTAGTGGAAGAGGAGCAACAGAATCAGCTGATTGGATTGTTTCAATGGGTTGGGTTTTCCAGTCCTTCTTGCTGGCTGGATCTTCCAGTCCCACAGATCTCTCGGTCTGCTGTTCCGGTTCATTGGTTGTCTCATTGGATTCTTGGGTCTGTGGAAGAACTCCCGAAGCCTTTTGCCTGATGAATTCCCTGGAGCGGAAAAACTGCATCTTCTTAACAGCCTTCAATACATCATCGATGAAGACGAACATCTTGCCAAGGCCATCCCCACTACTTTCCTTCAAAACAACTGCGCAAACTCACAGGCCATTAATTGCAGCAAACTACCCAGCCTTCAGAAGAACAGCGACCAGACCGCACAACCCTGCCATGGCAATCTCTGCATTAACATTTGTTCAGCTAATATCTAACAGAACAATTCTCTCTGTTCAATCATCAATGCAACATTCTTATCTTCCGACAGAAGATTTCCATCAATTTTACTCAATATTTGTTTTGTTATTCAACATTGAATGTCAGTATATTTATTTGTTATTTTTGACTTCATTTTGAGTTGAATAGCTCTCGAGTCTTCAATCTGAATAACTCTGAGATATGCACCATTGAATTGTAAACTTGACTGACCAAGAAAAGACAGTGTTTCACTGGGTAATACAAATCCCATGAATAGTTGTTGAGATTGACCACAGTCAGCTTATAAACAAAGTCAAATATAGTTGAATGGAAGTGAATTGAGAATTATGTGTTTCTTCTATTTGACCCTCTGTGTTTTGGTGTGAAACGTTCTGCAGCCTAAATCCCGTTCATGTATAAGAAAGGAGGGGTGACAGCAAATCCGCACTGAGCCTGGATTTCCTCATCTCCCTGAGTGGCTTTTCCTGTTTCTCCATCATGAATGCCAAAAAATCTTTTTAAACTGGTTCAGTTAAATCTCTGACATTTCCTCTAATTCAGTTTCAGTATCGTTTGTGTCTGTCTATATGAGCATACATTACCGTTAGATATGTTTCAGATGGTGATTAAAATATTAATCTGCGTCCACAAAGCCATTAAATAATTTTGTGAACTGAGCAAACTGCCAAGATCCGCATTTCGTTTTTTCATGTATGGAACGATCTGGATGGACTGTACGCAGTGTATTGGTACATCTGAATCCAATTGAAGAGACAGTTTCTTACTCGTCTTCAAATTGAAAAGTCTTCTTAAAAATGATTCATTCATGGGAGGTGGGGGTCACTGGCTGGACCAGCATTTACTGCTCATTCCAATTGCCCTTGAACAGCGTATCTTGTGAGGCTATTTCAGAGGGCACTTACCAAATCAACCACAAAATTACCGTGGCTCTGGAGTCACGTGTTGGCCAGGCCACATAAGGAGAGCAGATTTCCTGAAGGACATTAGTGAACCAGATTAGTTTTCACAACAATCAAGGGTGTTATCATTAGACTTTCAATTCAAGACTTTTATTCAGTTTCACCATCTGTCATGGGCAGATTCAATCCCAGATCCCCAGTATTCACCTGGGTCTCTGGATTACTCGCACAGTAACAATACCATTACGCCACTGCCCAGCCCACATATTCTTGACAGAATATGATGTTGAATGTTGTGTTCTGTGATCTTGTCTTGCAATGATTCTACAGAACTGCTGGGGAATTAGCCAGAACGATGATTTATTAATGTACACGTGGTAAGGTAACGATCAGAATGCTATACAGACTAAGTTATCACAGAGTTACATTAGACTCTCTTGGAACTAACCTAATGTGAGACTGGCCTCGTGTACGCCTTACAACCTTCTGCTGATAGCCAGATGTCACTTGACTGATGCCTGACGCCAACTACTGGTGGGAGGTCACACTGCTGAGTACATGTAATATTATATACAGGCTTATCACCACATCTCGTAACTTCTCAAAATTATCAAGTAATTTATTTTTTCAAACAAATTCTGATAGCTCTGCAGTTTCTGGAAACATTTTGGTTGATCGTGTTATGTTTTAAGATCGCATCTTTGCAATATAATTACCTAATATACCAATTCACTAATCATAATCAATGTTCACTGCTGAATAATCATTAATTTAATTATTGTTTTTTGCAATGAAATCAATACATAGTTAATATAGAAAAGGTACAGAAGATGAAATGGCTGCAGGAAGCCACATGTTTGAGGTATAAAAGGGCTTCCTTGACCTTGTTACTAATGACAGTGATTATACTATGAAAATAATAATTTTAAAACTAAATGTGATTACACATGCATACTTCCAGCTTCCTATATTACAACAGCGAATATGGTTCAAAAGTACTCCATTGGCTTTAAAACTTTAGGAGGTCTAGTGGTGGTGAGAGGTTTTACAGACATTTACATTTGTTCTAACTGTCCACAAAGTAGGATATCTAACAGTTGTGTCCTCACCAAAATTATTGATAAAGATTGAGTCTTAATTTTGTGTAATAACTAAGGTGTTGACACCATTTTGAATACACTGTGAAACTCCAGACACACCATATGCACAATGATTTGTTGTAAAACACAGCGAGTTGTTGTGATTTGGAATGCAATGTCCATAAATGGTGCTGGAATCTCATTGGACTGTAACTTCCAAAAGATAATTTGATACATTCTGAAAAAGAAAACAAGATAGTCAAACTATGGGATTAAATGTCTGGAATAAGAGCTGGAATGGGAAAAATAGGCCAAATAGACTCCTCTGTGCTCTAGCAGCCTTGTGTACATGTAAAGCGAGTGGTAACAACCTGAACCTACTGCCTATGAGAGTAGGAGATGCAGAGATGATTGCAATAGGAAATTGGATGGGTACTGGGAGAAATAAACCAACGGGATTTTGGGGATAGAACGGGGCAATGGATAGACTGGCTTGCTCCACAGAGAGCCGACATGGTTTCAAATGGCTGAATGGCCCCATTCCCCAGCCTCCAGATGCTGTGATCTCAGGAGAGAAATTCAGCTGCTCCAGTCACTCCTACTAACTGGAGTCCCTCATCTCTGGTGCCATTCTAGCACAATGGTTAGTATTGTTGTTTCAAAGCAGCAGGGTCCCAGGTTCAATCCCAGTTTGGGAGTGTGCACATTCTCCCCGTGTCTGCATAGGTTTCCTCCGGGTGCTCCAGTTTCCTCCCACAAGTCCCGAATGATGGGCTTGTTAGGTGAATTGGACATCCTGAATTCTCCCTCGGTGTACCTGAACAGGCGCCAGAGTGTGGCGACGAGGGGCTTTTCATAGTAACTTCATTGCAGTGTTAATGTAAGCCTATTTGTGGCAATAAAGATGATTATCGTAAATGTCCTCTGCACCCTCTCGAAGAACATCGCCTCTTTCCTAAAGTGTGAGACCCGTATATATGGTTTCAGTCCAACTTGTGAAGAACCAGGGTTGGACTACACTGGGAGCTGTGTCAACATTGGTGATCTCCATTTAGAAAAAGGAAATAGAGGCACTGGATAAGGTGCAACAAAGATTCATAATATACAGAACTGAGAGCATTTAACACTCAGGAAAGGCTGGGGCTGCTTTTGTCTGAAAAAGCAAAGGCTGATGGGTGACCTGATGGAAATCTTTGGGTTTATGAAGGGATTCAATAATCCAATAGGAATTTCAATTGAAACCTCTTTACCCAGAGGGTGGTGAGAATGTGGAACTCACTCCACAGCGAGTGGTTGACGTGAAGAGCATGAATCCATTAGAACATACAGTGCGGTCCATCGAGTCTGCACCGACTCACTTAAGCCCTCACTTCTACCTTATCCCCATAACCCAATAACCCTTCCTATCCTTTTTGGTCACTAAGGGCAATTTAGCATGGCCAATCCACCTAACCTGCACATCTTTGGACTGTGGGAGGAAACCGGAGCACCCGGAAGAAACCCACGCACACTCGGGGAGGATGTGCAGACTCCGCACAGACAGTGACCCAAGCCGGAATCGAACCAGGGACCCTGGAGCTGTGAAGCAATTGTGCTATCCACAATGTTACCGTGCTGCTCTTCATGGCAATGTGGCATGACTTTGGGGGGTTTCCAAACAGAAATGGTAATGAAACATCTTCTAACCTCCAAACACCCTTTCACTCTTTGATCCTTGTGAAATGTGCAACCAGATATTCGCAAGAAGGCTCAGAGAGAATCAGCCGACTGGGGGAGAAGCCGTGAGACCGGCCAGTCCAGCAGAAAGAAACCCTCTGACCATCCCCATTGACCAACAGAATGAACAAAATGCAGTCCTGGATGTAATTGAGAACAGAAACAATAACAGCAGAATCCAATCCCTGTAATCAGTTGTGAACTTGTCGGTGTCTCAGAAAGTGCGATGAATTACAAAATCCCTTTGCACATTGAGGGCAGGTGAATGGACTCTCCCCAGTGTGAACTCCCTGGTGTGACTGCAGACGGCATAACCGAGTGAATCGCGCAAATACACGTAAACAGGTGTGAGATAGTCGGGATTATGGAGACATGGCTGCCCAATGACCAGGGATGGGAACTGAATATATTCACTGAGGACAAAGGAAAAGGCAGTGGAGTAACAGTGCCGGTTAAAGAGGAAATTAATCTTCCGGTGGTGGCTATGAGGGAGTGAGTCTCATATTCGGTGGCTCTCACTCCGGCCGGAATTTTGGACCTGGTTTCCCAACTTTCCGGAACTTTTGAGTGCTGGAAAAGACGGCCACAAAGCTGCTGATTTAAACGTGCGGAGCTGAATGGAAACAAAGAAGAGCAGAAAGCAGGAACAGGGCAGAGACAAAGTGGTTTGGGAGCTGACCCAGGAACAAAGATGGCTGACGTACGGACTGCGGACCAGACGATCCAAGCAGCGCTGGACAATATGCTGCAGGTCATAAAAGGAAGTTTTGAAGCAATGAAGCGGGATAACTTTGAACCGTTTCAGAAAGCGGTGGAGCAAGTGAACCAAAAACTAGAGGCCCAGGACAAAAAGGTCAAGGAGCTGGAGCAAGCGGTGGAGGAACAGGCGGACACACAAATGATCGCTACAATAGAAATAGATGGGTTCAAGGAGTGACACAAAGGCTGCTTGACAGACTTGAAGACTTGGAAAACAGAGCCCGCAGACAAAATCTGAGAATTATTGGCCTCCCGGAGGGGGCCGAAGGAGCGGACACCACGAGGTTTGTGACAGACCTGTTGCAGCAGCTGATGGGCTAACTCCTTCATGCGACCGCTGGAGCTGGATGGGGCACACAGAGTGCAGGTGAGGCAGCCATGACCGGGGGGGGAGGTTCCCCCCCACTCCCCCCCCCGACCAGTGGTGGTTAGGTTCCACAGGTTCACGGAGAAGGAGCGTGTCCTTCAGTGGGCAAAGAACACAAAGAGCTGTACATGGAACAACAATGTCCTGTGCATCTACCAGGACTTGAGTCAGGAGGTGGCCAGGCGATGAGCAGCCTTAAAACGAATTAAAGAGGTTTTGTTCAAAAAGCACGTGAAGTTCGGTCAGGTCTTCCATGCGCGGCTTTGGGACACGCACCAGAGCCAGCATTACTACATGTGGACCCCGATGTGGCGATGGAGTTCGCAAAGGATCAGGGACTGGCGCTGAACTGAGGACCCACGGACTGAAGCCAGAGACTGAGTATTACTGTTTACCTGACTTCTATTTTTCTTGGACTGACTTTCTATTTTTTTGCTGCTTCACAGGTACTTTGTATTTTTTTTCGCTGCCTTTGGTTGCAATGGGCGAGGGGGAGATGGATGCTCCCTTTCTCGTTTCTTTCTGCTTTTTCTTTGTGTTATTTTCTTTTTGGAGCTTCCATCGTAACAGAAATGTGGCCGGGAAGCAATGGGGGTTAAAGGTATTTGATGCAGGGGGGTTACACGGGTACTGTGTTGCTGTGTTTTTCTTTTAATAATGCGCAGAAAGGGGTAATTGGTATCACTGATCTGTTTACACAACTGGAACAGCATTACAGCTGGAGCGGTCTCGGTTCTTTGTTTGATTGCCCTTTTTTGTTTGATCTTCCTTACTTCAGAGAGACTACTCGAGCAGGACAGACCGGTGGAATTGGTGTGGGTGGGTGGGTGGGTGGGGGGATGAGCTCAAGGGAACAATGGGAGCGAGACAAGTGGGCGCCGGAGAGATGAGTCACCAGGCTTGCAGGAAGTTAGTCAAGGAAGTCAGGTGGGGGGTATACATACAGCCAGTACATGGCAGGGGTCAGGTTACAGAGGGTTGTTGTTGCTGGGGGCGGGGGTGAAGCTATTCTGCTGACATGGGAGGGATATAAATTATGTAGCACAGAGGAGGTCAGGGGTGGGAACTGCCAGGAGGCGAACTGGGAGGGGCGCAGCACATGGGCCGGGGACGGGCTCAAGAAGGGTTATGGTTGACCGGTATGGGGGGGGGGGGGGGGGGGGGCAGGTGCCCTCCAACCAGGCTGATCAATGGGAATATCAGAGGACTAAATGGGCCAGTCAAGAGGGCACCTGTGTTCGCACATTTGCGGGCTCGAAAGGCGGACGTAATCATGCTGCAGGAGACACATCTGGAAGTGACTGACCAGACCAGACTAAGGAAGGGCTGGATTAGTCAGGTCTTCCACTCGGGCTTGGACTCTAAGTCCAGGGGGGTGGCAAATTTTTTGGGGTGGAGGACAAGTGCGCTAGATGCGCGGGAGGACCAGTGAATCACGTCCACATGTTTTGGGCAAAACCTAGGAGATACTGGGAGGGATTTGCGGACGTCATGTCCCAGATACTGAAAACTAGGGTAGTGATGAGTCCAGTGGTGGCAATTTTTGGGGTCTCAGAAGACCCGGGGGTCCAGGAGGAGAATGAGGCCGACGTCTTGGCCTTTGCTTCCCTGGTAGCCCAGCGACGGATACTGCTGGCATGGAGGGACTCAAAGCCCCCGAAGTATGGCTCTCGGGCATGTTGAGCTTTCTTGGTCTGGAAAAAATTAAGTTTGCCTTCAGAGGATCTGTATTAGGGTTCGCCCGAAGATGGCAGCCATTCATCGGCTTCTTTGCGGGGAATTGAACGTCAGTCAGCCTGGGGGGGGGGGGGGGGGGGGGGGGGGGGGTAGAATAGGGGGGATATAAATAGGCGGGTACTGTTTATGAGAGAGGATGGGTCATTTGCACTGTGTTTTTGTTGATATTTGCACATTATTGTACACTGCAACTGTTCACAATGCCAAACATACCTCCATAAAATTATTTATTTAAAAAAAAAGGAAATTAAGGCAATAGTGAGGAAGGATATCAGCTCTGACAATGTGGAATCTGTATGGGTGGAGCTGAGAAACACCAAGGGGCAAAAAAATTAGTGGGCATCATATATAGACCCCAAACTGCAGTGATGATGTTGGGAATGGCACAAAACAGGAAATTAGGCTGACTGCATAAGAGGCAACAAAGAAATGGTGTTGGGGAAATTGATGGGATTGAAGGCTGATAAATCCCCAGGGCCTGATAATCTGCATCCCAAAGTACTTAAGTTCTAGAAATAGTGGATGCACTGGTGGTCATCTTCCAGGATTCTATAGACTCTGGAACAATTCCTGCAGATTGGAGGATGGTTTATGCAACTCACTATTTAAAAAGGGAGGTGGAGACAAAACAGGGAATTATAGACCAGTAAGCCTGACATTGACAGTGGGGAAAATTTGAGAATCCATTATCAAAGATTTTAAAGCAAAGCACTTAGAAAACAGTGGCAGGATCGGACAGAGTCAGCATGGATTTATGAAGGGGAAATCATGCTTGACAAATCTACTGGAATTCTTCGAGGATGTAACTGGTAGAGTTGATGAGGGGGAGCCAGTGGATGTGGTATATTTGGACTTTCAGATGACTTTTGACATATTCCCGCATAAGATATTAATGTGTAAAATTAAAGCACAGGGGATTAGTGGTAGTGTATCGAGATAGATAGAAAACTGGTTGGTGGACAGGAAACAAAGAGTAGGAATTAATGGATCTTTTTCAAATTGGCAGGCAGTGACTAGTGGGGTACCGCTGGGATCGGTGCCTGGGCCCCAGATATTCACAAGATATATAAATGATTTTACTTTTCAAATTTAAAGTACCCAATTCTATTTTTCCAATGAAGTGTCAATTCAGCGTGGCCAGTTCACCTACCCTGCACATCTTTGGTGTTATGGGGTGAGACCTACGCAAAATCGAGGAGAACTTGTCTCCATAGACAATCACCCGGGCAGGATTGAACTCTGGTCCTCAGCACCGTGCGGCAGCAGTGCTAACCACTGCACCACTTATATATTAACAATTTAGATGAGGGAACAAAATGCAATATCTCCAAATTTGCAGATGACACAACTTGTGTGGGAGGGTGAGCTGTGAGGAGGTTGCAGAGATCCTTCAGTGTGATTTGTCAAGTTGAGTGAGTGGGCAAATGAAGGCAGATACAGTATAATTTGGAGAAATGCAAGGTTATCCACATTGGTTGCAAAAATGAGAAGGCAGACTATTATCTGAACGGCCATAGATTAGGAGAGGGGAATGTGCAACGCGATCTGGGTATCCTCGGACACCAGTCACTGAAGGTAAACATGTAGCTACAGCAGGCAATAAAGAAGAAAAATAGTAGCCTTCATGGCGAGCGGGTTCGAGTACAGGAGCAGGAATATCTTGCTGTCATTATACAGGGCCTTGGAGAGGCCATACCTGGAATATTGTGAGCAATTTTGGTCTCCTTATCTGAGGAAGGATGTTCTTGCTCGGGTGGAAGTGCAGCGAAGGTTTACCAGACTGATTCCTGGGATGGTGGGACTAACGTATGAGAGATTGAATCAGTTAGGATTGTATTCGCTGGAGTTCAGAAGAATGGGGGATCTCATTGAAACCTATAATATTCCAACAGGACTTGACAGGGTAGATGCAGGAAAGATTCTCCCGATGGTGGGAATGTACAGAACCAGAGGTCACAGTCTGAGGATACGGGGTAGACCATTTAGACAAAGATGAGGAGAATTTTCTTCACCCAGACAGAATTTGTTACCACAGGAAATAGTTGAGGCCAATACATTGCATGCTTTCATAGAACATAGAACAGTACAGCACAGAACAGGCCCTTCGGCCCTCGATGTTGTGCCGAGCAATGACCACCCTACTCAAACCCACGTATCCACCCTATACCCACAACCCAACAACCCCCCCCTTAACCTTACTTTTTAGGACACTACGGGCAATTTAGCATGGCCAATCCACCTAACCCGCACATCTTTGGACTGTGGAGGAAACCGGAGCACCCGGAGGAAACCCACGCACACACGGGGAGGACGTGCAGACTCCGCACAGACAGTGACCCAGCCGGGAATCGAACCTGGGACCCTGGAGCTGTAAAGCATTTATGCTAACCACCATGCTACCGTGCTGCCCCAAGAAGCAGTTAGATATTGCACTGAAGGCGAAGGGGGTCAAAGGATGTAGAGGGGAAAGCGGGATTAAGCTATTGAGTTGGATGATAAGCCATGATCATAATGAATGGCAGAGCAGGCGCAAAGGGCCAAATGGCCTCTTCCTGCTCCTACTTTCTATGTTTCTACGTAATCCCTTCCCACACTAAGAGCAGGTGAATGACCTCTCCCCAGTGTGAACTTGCTGGTGTATCTGCAGACTGGATAACTGTGTGAATCCATTCCCACAGAGGGAGCAGATGAATGGCCTCGTCCCCAGTGTGAACATACTGGTGTTTCCGAAGGTTGGACGAATTACTGAATCCCTTCCCACACTGAGAACAGGTGAATGGCCTCTAACCAGTGTGAATTCGCTGATGTCTCTGCAGGGTGGATGAACTAACAAATACCTTCCCACACTGTGAGCAGGTGAACGGCCTCTCCCCAGTGTGAACTCGCTGATGGTTCCGAAGATTGGATGAATTATTGAATCCCCTCCCACACTGAGAGCAGGTGAATGGCTTCTCCCCAGTGTGAACTCGCTGGTGTGCATGCAGACTGGATAACTGAGTGAATCCCTTCCCACAGGGAGAGCAGGTGAATGGCCACTCCCCAGTGTGAACTCGCTGATGTGTCCTTAGGTTGGACGAAGAACTGAATCCCTTCCCACACTGAGAGCAGGTGAATGGCCTCTCCCCAGTGTGAACTCGCTGGTGTGTATGCAGACTGGATAACTGAGTGAATCCCTTCCTACAGTGAGAGCAGGTGAATGGCCTCTCCCCAGTGTGAACTCGCTGATGTCTCCGTAGGTTGGACGAAGAACTGAATCCCATCCCACACTGGGAGCAGGTGAATGGCCTCTCCCCAGTGTGAACTCGCTGGTGTGTATGCAGACTGAATAAGTGAGTGAATCCCATCCCACACTGAGAGCAGGTGAATGGCTTCTCCCCAGTGTGAACTCGCTGGTGTGACTGCAGGTTAAACAAGTGCGTGAATCCCTTCCCACACTGAGAGCAGGTGAACGGCCTCTCCCCATTGTGACTGCGGCGATGAGTCTCCAGCACAGATGGGGCTCTGAATCCCCTCCCACAGTCAGCACATTTCCACGGTTTCTCCATGTTTTGGGTCTCCTCGTGTCTCTCCAGATTGGACAATCAGTGGAAGCCTTGTCTATACACAGAACATGTTCACCGTCTCTCCTCACTGTGAATGGTGTGATGTTTTTTCAGGCTGTGTAACAGGTTAAAGCTCTTTCCACAGTCAGTTCACTGGAACTCTCTCACTCGGGTGTGTGTTGTGGGGGTCTCGGTGCTTCTCTAGTCACACTCACGTTTAAAATCTTTTGAAGCCGACAGATCGGACAAATCTCCTTCTCCCGATGATATTTAGAGTCCGATGATATTCAGATCAGAAGGAACAGAGTGAGTTTGTCACATTGAAATGTGATGTTTGAGATTTCTGTCTATAATTCCTCCTCTTCTTATATCTTTTAAAAAAAAATTAGAAAAGTCATAATTGTTAGTGCAGGATAGAAATTCAGAGCAGACAATTCTTGTTCCGATGGAATATCACTTCCTCTCTCGTTCGCCAAAAGCTGTAAATCTCCATCCCACACACTCTCCCTCCATTCTCACTCTGCTGCATCTAATATTCACCCTCCCAATTCTCCTGAAGGCACTAATTCATGTTGATTGACAGATCCAAGCTCAGCTCACTGCTTCCTGACCAGGACACAGATTAGAATAGGAGTAAGACTAGGCCATTCGGCCCACCGAGTCTGCTCAACCGTTCAATGAGATCCTTGGCCGATCTACCTCAGCACCATTTTCCCACACGGTCCCCATATCCCTCAATATCTTCAATATCTAGAAACCTAGCAATATTTGTCTTGAACATACCTGATGACTGAGGCTGCACATTCCTCTGGGGTAGAGAATTCCAAAGCTTCACCACATTTGTGAGTGAAAAAAATCCCTCATAGAACATAGACTGCAGAAGGAGGCCATTCGGCCCATTGAGTCTGCACCGACCCACTTCCACCCTGTCCCCGTAACCCAATACCCCTCCTAACCTTTTTTTGGGTTACTGAGGGCAATTTGTTGGTCCCTTAGGGCAATTTAGCACGGCCAATCCACCTAACCTGCACGTCTTTGGATTGTGGGAGGAAACTGGAGCACCCGGAGGAAACCCATGCAGACGCGGGGAGAACGTGCACACTCCATGCAGACAATGACCCAGCAGGGAATCGAACCTGGGATCCTGGCGCTGTGAAGCCATAGTGGTATCCACTTGTGCGACCGTGCTGCCCTCACATCTCATCTCAGCTTGCATTCTGTTTTCCTGCCTGAACCCCATAACCCTTAACTCCATTCTCAATCAAACATCTGTCAAACTCATGTTTGAATATATTCAATGACCCCCCCAGACTCCGCTGCTCCCTGTGGAAATGAAATCCAAAGATTAACCTTCAGAACATAATATTCTTTATTAGTGTCACAGGTAGGCTTACATTAACACTGCATTGAAGCTACTGTGAAAAGCCCCTCATCGCCACCCTCCGGCGCCTGTTCGGGTACACAGAGGGAGAATTCAGAATGTCCAATTCAGCTCAAAAGCATGTCTTTCAGGACTCGTGGGAGGAAACCAGAGCACCTGGAGGAAACTCACGCAGTCACAGGAGAACATGCAGATTCCACACAGACAGTGACCCAAGCCGGAATCGAACCCAAGTCCTTGTTGCTGTAAAGCAACAGTGCTAACCACTGTGCGATCATGCTACTACATTAGATATATCTCTGCCCAATATTAATTTACTGTCCCTGAAATGTCAGCCATATCCTGGGGAAACCAGCACTTTAGTTGTAAACATTAGGAAAGAGACCATCCTTTTAGCCAGACAAATAAATGAATCAAGCTGAGGGACACTGCAGCCTGGGTGTGATTACATTCTCGGGCACTAGGACCTGGCCGGGTGAGACTATGAACCCTGACCCATTACAGACGTCACCGCAATCACGCATGCGCGCCGCTCCATTTGAATCAAGATGGGGGCTGTAGATTGGGCCTGTTATTGGGAAAAGACCCGAAGCTACAAACGCAGGACCTACTGGTACTTATTCCTGGTTTAGGGCCTTCACGCAGTGTTTAGAAACTCTCTCCCTCCAGAGTGGGCGCCATCGCTGCCTCCGGATTTCCGCATCCTTACCCGCTGCCCATGAGACAAAGAAGCGTCTCTTTCCCAGGCGCCATCACATCGCGCATGCTCCAACTACTCCAGGCAATGCGCCTGCGCACTGCTGCCCTGCAGTGTCGATAGGGGACATTGACCACCGCGGGGAATGCCGGGTAATGCACGCGCCATTGATCATCCCAATTAGTGAATAGTGATTTTTGTTTGCTATGATGTGAAGATTGGGCGAGTGGGATAAAAATCATACATAAATCCAAGTGAGAAGGAGGCGTGGTATAGTAGTTAACAGTGGGACTAAGGTGCTGAGGACCTAAGGCGCATGATGGACTGGGGTTGTGTTCATTGCTTTCTGTAGTTTCTGATGGTCTTGGGCTGAGCAGTTGCCACAGCAGGCTGTGATGCAGCCAGATAGGATGTTTTCCTATCATGTTTTCCTGCATCTGTAAAAATTGTAAGACCCAACGTGGACAAGCTGAATTTCCATAGTTTCCTGAGGAAGTATAGGCGCTGTTATGCTTTCTTGGTCGTAGCGTCGATGTGTGAAGCCCTATCCAGCTAATATTGGAAAATAGATATCTAATGCGAGGGAAATCAATTTGTGTACCCTTTTTAGCGTGGCCAATCCACCTACCCTGCACGTCTTTGTAGCTGAGATCCACACAGGCACAGGGAGAACAATTTATGTATCCTTAATGAACATCGATATGCAGAGAGAAAGATGAAAGGCCTTCAAACATCTCACTTGGGACAGAACTGTCTGAAACTCGAAACAGGATCTTCAGGAGATCTGAAATTTAATAAATTTCGAGTACCCAAACTCCACATGGATAGTGACCCAGAGCCGGTAAGTAGCAATGATAACCACTGTGCTGCCCACCCATGTCTCATTCTTTAAGTGTGTCACCTCGTTCTAGTCTTTCCCATGGATCTAAACTACAGTGGACTTTTTGGGTACGGACATTTCCATTGCGGGACACTAAATTAGAATTAGAATTAGAACAGTACAGCACAGAACAGGGAGGTATGTTCCAGGAGAAATTAGTTGTTAAGCAGATGCTGGTCCAGCATTGCAATAGAATACAGCATTGTTTGATTAACAAGTATATCCGTTGAGTATTTCAAGTGACCAAGGTGTTCCAGAATATTTTTTGGTAGAATTACAGGATTGTCATTCACTGACAATGGAGGAACAGGTATATATGTCCAACTCAGAATGGTATATGACTGGAAGTGATTGTGTCTGTCCACACTGGTGCCTTCGTCTTTGTTGCTGGTGGAGTGACAGGTTCTGTTCATGTCCTGGCAAACTCTTGTGTAGGTTCAGAGCTGATGGCAGGTACCTTTCCCAGAAGGATATTAACACACAGTTGGGTTTTTACAATAATCCAGCAGTTTCATGGTCTCCTTTTCTCCTGCTGGTCCCATAGATTCTGCCCAATTTCACAACCTGTCTCCTTGTTTTTGTGGCCTCTCTCATATGCTCCCTTTTTGCTTTCAGAAGGCCATATAATAAGAAGTGGAAAATTTAAAACAGATTTGAGGAGAAACTACTTCTCCCAAGGGTTGTGAATCTGTGGAATTTGCTATCCCAGATGCAGGGACAGTGAGTAAATTTAAGGAGGAGTTAGACAGATTTTTAAGTGGTAATGGTATGGAGAAAAGGCAGGACAGTGGAGTTGAGGTCATGATGTGATCAGCCATGATCCCATTGATGTGTTTAGGCTCGGGAGGCTGAATTGCCTATTCAATCTCCTGGGTCATGTGTTCCAAGGAGGAGATGCTCTAGCTGATTTTGCAATCCACCTCTTAGTCTGTAGCATTAAAGGTGACAGATGAGGAATATATCAGCCAGAATGGCGGATCAGACTCACTTATAATAATAATGGGCCAAATGGCCTAATTCTGCTCCTAAATGTTATGAACTGTGTTTCTTACTCTCAAAGTGAGTGAATCCTTTGCTGTTTCTCCTCTGGGCCCCATCTCCACTATTATTGTCTGATTGTCCCACTGAGACTCTCACTTATTATTGGACAATCAACGATTGTCTCAGCCTGTGGCCGCTCTCACCATCTGTCACCGTCACAATGCCCGAGTGATTGACGGCAGATTTCGACCAATTGGAAGAGGAGGGGCGGGACTGGAGGCCCGACAGGGAGCGGCTGGTCCTCCAACCAATCGGAGTGAATGAGGGGTAGGACTGGGCTTAATTGAAGCATGCGCAGTGTGGGTCATGGCGATAGACAGCGGCTCCTTGTTGAGATCTAAAATCGGTCAGAGGCAATTGACGGGGCGGAGGGAGCGAAGAAGCACGTGGTGGGCAGGCGTAAACATGTTGTGTGAGCCGCAAATCTGGGAAAAGAGCTTACCGGATCCAATTTGTACCAAGCGGGGCTGCAGATTCTCATGCTAGGCCCGGGTGAACAGCCACCATCTTTATTGGGGGAAAGCTCACCAGGGCGAATGTGGAGCCGCCATCTTTGTTGGAGGCAACGTTTTTTAAAAAAAGAATAATCCTTAACGTCACAATGAAGTTACTGTGAAAATCCCCAATCGCCACATTCCGGCGCCTGTTCGGGTCACTGAGGGAGAATTCAGAATGTCCAAATTACCTAACATCACGTCTTCAGACTCTGCACAGACAGTGACCTTAGGCAAGAATCGAAGCTGGGACCCTGACGATGTGAAGCAACAGTGCTAACCACTGTGCTACCGTAGATTGGCCACGCTTAATTACTCCTTAATGTCCAGGGATGTGCAGGTTAGGTTCTTGGTCATGGGGATAAGGCGGGTGGACGAGGGAATGTAAATAGGTAGAGCGCTCATTCAAAGGGTTGGTGCAGACTCAATGGGCCGAATGGCCTCCTTCTGCACTGTTCGGGTACACAGAGGGAGAATTCAGAATGTCCAACTCTCCTAACAGCATGTCGTTTGGGATGTGTTGAAGGAGGTGATTGTTTTGGGAGGTATTTGTTACCCTACGTTCAGAATGAAGCCAACCATCAATCTACATTAGCCTTTGAGTCCCAACGTCTTATTGTTGAAGCAGAGCAGGAAGAGAAGAGAAAGACGTTCTGCTTTTCAGTTCTCACTACCTCCTGGGCTATTCTCCTCCATGTGTCTAGAGATCTATGATTGTGTCCAGTCACATGAAGAACCATGTCAAATCTCTCAACCTACCCTGAGTAAATATCATCCTCGAATAGAGGGACTGCTGATGACATGGAGGGGCAAAGTGTAGCAGGGAGTATGACCATTCATCCTGGAGCAGGAGGAGCGATGTTGTGAATTTCTATCCTGGACTGAAGGTGATTAACTTTGGAAAATCCTTTTACAGGGGGTTAGAAAGCGAGGATTTACGCAAAGCAAACTCAAACCAAGAATAGGTTTACTTAGAACATAGAACAGTACAGCACAGAACAGGCCCTTCGGCCTTCGATGTTGTGCCGAGCAATGACCACCCTACTTAAACCCACGTAACCTGTATACCCGTAACCCAACAATCCCCCCATTAACCTTACACTACGGGCAATTTAGCATGGCCAATCCACCTAACCCGCACATCTTTGGACTGTGGGAGGAAACCGGAGCACCCGGAGGAAACCCATGCACACACGGGGAGGACGTGCAGACTCCACACAGACAGTGAAGCCGGGAATCGAACCTGGGACCCTGGAGCTGTGAAGCATTGATGCTAACCACCATGCTACCGTGAGGCCCCTTTTCTTTCCTGAATTTCTTGTTTGGACTGACAAAGATGGCTTTTGCAACTTTCATTTTCAGGGTATTAGAAAAGGATTTACAGGCAGGAAACACAAGCGAACCCTGACATCAAACTCCTACAGCATCACTCAATTCATCAGGACCTGGATATTATTGCACTTTCAGTGTAAGCATTGAGTTCCAAGTCATTACCACTCAGTGTAAAATTTCTGCCTCATATCACCCTGTAGATCTTGCTCCAAATCTTAAATCTGTGTCCTGAAATCCTTTTGCAATTAGCTGGAAGGAGCAACGTTTCTTTAACTACTTTACCGAGACCAATCAGAAACTTGTACCTCTATCAATCTCCGTTCCTCCAAGGAGAACAACCGCAATTTCTCCAACCTAACATTGCAACTAAAATCCCTCATTCCTGGAACTATTCTGTTAAGTCTCCCCTGCACTCTCTCAAGGACCGTCACATCCTCCATAATATATGGTTTGCACAGATCCAGATGTTCTGACTTCCTGTCTGTGATGTCATCACGCACCGACACTTGCACGGTGACATCACCCCCCGTTCCCCGGATATTTCCTCAACTAGGAAACTTTTCCTCCGACTCCAGAGTTGCTGATATCTTTCCAGCTTTAGGCTACAGTGGGACATTTTAATATTGAAAACAATGAAATTGCTTCACAGCTGAGTATTTCTAAGCATTTCTCAACAATTTTGAGCTTTTAGTGCTCTGCTCTGTTACCTGTGAGGGGTTCCGTGTCTCTGGAGCTGGTGTGACTCTCAAAAAACAATGCAAAACACCCGTGGAGGGTGAGGGCTACCAGCTTTCGACATATAAAATTCATTCTTTCTCTCGCTCGCTCGCTCTCTCTCTCGCTCTCTCCCTCCTTCAGAAAACTCAACCAAGATTCACTTCAAAATCTGACAGTCACTCAGTTCATCAGGACCTGAATGTAAGTGTTTCTGTTTGATCTGTGGTTGAAGATTTAAACATCTGTGCAGCTGAAATAGGATAGAGCAAGATTTGCAAACAAGGATGTGAATGTTCCATTGAGATGTTGCTTAACCAGTGCCCAATGTAGGTCAATGAGCACAGGAGTGATGGGTAAGTGAGTGGGACTCAACTTTGGCAGATTCCCTTCCCTGAAGGACACTCGTGAACCAGTTGGGTTTTTACAACAATCCAGCAGTTTTCGTGGTCACTTTTTCTTAGTGCCGGCCCCACAAATGACCAGATTCATTCAGCTCAATTTCACAATCTGCCTTTGTGTTTTTGTGGTTTCTCTCTCACTCCCTTTATTCTGTTTCAAATCAATTTCACAGGGTGTTAGAAGAGGAGGATTTGCAGTCAGGAAACTTAAATCGAAAATGATATCAGAATCTGATGGAGACGGCCAATTTATTGTAACCTGAACATCATCGTAATTTGAACATGGAAGAAAAAAGCACCGATCACAGTGGGGGGAAACTGTTCACGTGTTGTGTGTGTGGACAAGACTTCAGCCAATCATCTGGCCTTTCGGAACATAATTGCAGTCAGGACAGGGAGATGCCATGGAAATGTGGGGACTGTGAGAAGGGATTCAATTACCCATCCCAGCTAGAAACTCATCGACGCAGCCACACTGGGGAGAGGCCATTCACCTGCTCTCAGTGTGGGAAGGGATTTGCTCACACATCCACTCTGCTGAGACACCAGCGACTTCACACTCAGGAGAGGCCATTCACCTGCTCTCAGTGTGGGAAGGGATTTGCTCACACATCCACTCTGCTGAGACACCAGCGACTTCACACTCAGGAGAGGCCATTCACCTGCTCTCAGTGTGGGTTGGAATTCAATCGGTCATCCAACCTAGCATTACACCAACAGGTTCACACTGGGGAGAAGCCGTTCATCTGCTCCCAGTGTGGGAAGAGATTTGCTCACTCATACACCCTGCGGACACACAAGCGAGTTCACACTCTGGAGAGGCCATTCACCTGCTCCCAGTGTGGGAAGGGATTCACTCATTCAGCCAATCTGCTGAGACAACAATGAGTTCACACTGGGGAGAGACCATTCACCTGCTCCCAGTGTGGGAAGGGATTCACTCAATCATCCCACCTACTTGCACATCGGTATATTCACACTGGGGAGAGGCCATTCACCTGTTCCCTGTGTTGGAAGGGATTCAATCAGTCATCCAACCTGCTGAAACACCAGCGAATTCATAAGTAACTGTTGTGATTGGAATTTGCTGGTGATCATATTCAGGACTGAACCATGTCCATCCGAGTCTGTTTCTGCTTAATTGAAAAATACCTCCAGCTCAGTTATAGGTGTTAATATAGTTGGTCTTTGAAAGAGAGGATTTGCAGTTAGGAAACACAAACCAAACATCATATCAGCATCTAACATTCACTGAATTTACCGGAAACTGAATATCATCAGATTTTGAACATAGCAGGAAAAAGCACCGTTCACAGTGGAGAGAAACTGCACATGTGTCCTGTGTGTGGACGAGGCTTCAGCCAATCATCTGGCCTGCCAGTACATAAATGCAGTCACACCGGGGAGAAACCATGGGAATGTCGAGACTGTGAGAAGGGATTCGATTACCCATCCAAGTTGAAAATCCATCAGTGAGTTCCCACTGGGGAGAGACCATTTAAATATTCAGACTGTGAGCAGTTTTAAAACAATTCTGGATAACTGATGTCCCCTTAACATGTTCACGCTGTAGAACTGGGTTCAGACAATCTTCTTGCCTCACTACAGCTGTGAGTTCACACAGGGGAGAAGCCGTCCGAGTGTAGGAGGGGATTCACTCAGTTATCCCTGTATGCTTGTCCCAGTTCACCCTCCCACCCAACTTGGTATCATCTGCAGACTTTAAGATGTTACATTTTGTTCCCTCATCCAAATCATGAATATATATTGTGAATAGCTGGGATCCTACTAGTTACTGCCTGCCAATTTGAAAAGGACCCATTAATTCCTACTCTTTTTTGTTTCCTCTCTGCCAGCCAGTTTTCTATCCACCTCAATACATTTCCCCCAATCACATGCGCTTTAATTTTGCACAATAATCTCTTAAGCGAGACTTTGTCAAACGCCTTCTGAAAGTCCAAATGTACCACATCGACTGGCTCACTGTACTGGTTACATCTTCAAAGAATTCCAACAGATTTGTCAAGCATGATTTTCCCTTCATAAATCTATGCCGACTCTGACTGATCCTGCTAGTGCTTTCTAAGTGTTTCGCCATAAAGTCCTTGAAATGAAATGAAATGAAAATCGCTTCTTGTCACAAGTAGGCTTCAAATTAAGTTACTGTGAAAAGCCCCTAGTCGCCACATTCCAGCACCTGTTCGGGAAGGCTGGTACGGGAATCGAACAATGCCCTGGTCTGCTTTCAAAGCCAGCGATTTAGCCCTGTGTGCTAAACCAGCCCCTATCTTTGATAATGAATTCAAGAATTTTCCCCACTACCGATGTTAGACTTACTGGTCTATAATTCCCTGCTATCTCTCTACCTTCCTTTTTGAATATTGGAGTGACGTGAGCTATACTCCAATCTGCAGGGACTGTTCCAGAGTCTACAAAATCCCGGAAGATGACCATCAATGCATCCACTATTTCCAGAGCCACTTCCTTAAGCACTCTGGGATCCAGATTCTCAGATCCTGGGGATTTACTTGCAATTCCTACCCAATACTAGCTGCTGACCGGAAGCTGCTTTACATCCTGGTTACTTCCTCACAAAAAAATCTCCTGAACTTGATATCACAACAAGGACAGCAATTAGTCTCCTCTTGGGGAAAACAAATACCTAACACTGTATTTAGAAAACACTGTTATACTTAACGCATATCAAAATATTAAACTCCAGTCCAGTCACAGGCATTATTAATGGAAGGGAAAACAAGCCCTGTCAGAATGGACATAGTTCAGTCCTGGATGTGATTAACAGAAGCAATAAGAGCAGAATCCAACCCTGCAGTCACTCGTGAACTTGCTGGTGTTTCAGTAGGTGGTAGGACTGAGCAAATCCCTTCCCACACTTGGAGCAGGTGAACGGCCTCTCCCCAGTGTGAATTCGCCAGTGTTTCACCAGGTGGGATGACTCAATGAATCCCTTCCCACACTGGGAGCAGATGAATGACCTCTCCCCAGTGTGAACTAGGTGGTGTCTCAGCAGGGCAGATGACTGAATGAATCCCTTCCCACACTCGGAGCAGGTGAATGGACTCTCCAAAGTGTGAACTTTCTGATGTCTCTGCAGGACGCATAACCGAGTGAATTTCATTTTACACTTAGTGCAAGGGAACGGTCTCTCCCTGGTATGAACTCGCTGGTGTCTCAGGAGGCTGAATGACCGAGGGAATCCCTTCCCACACACAGAACAGGAGAATGGGCTCTGACTAGAGTGAATGTGTTGGTGTCTCTAGATCCCTTGTGCTTTTGAAGCTCTTATCACAGTCAGAACATTTAAAAAGTCTCTTATCAGTGTGAACAAGTTGATGAGAAGTAAGGTTAGTTAAATTAATGAATCCCTTCCCACACTCAGAGCAGGTAAACGGCCTCTCCCCAGTGTGAACTCGCTGGTGTTCAGTGAGGTGGGATGACTGAGTGAATCCCTTTCCACACTCTGAGCAGGTGAATGGCCTCTTCCCAGTGTGAACTCGCTGGTGTCTAGTCAGGGTGGATAACTGAGTGAATCCCTTCCCACATTTAGAGCAGTTGAATGGTCTCTTGCCGGTGTGACTGCGTTGGTGAATTTCCAGCTCTGATGGGGATCTGATAACTTTACCACAGTCTCCACATTTCAATGGTCTCTGTGTGATGCTGGCCCGGGTGTGACTGAGTTGATGAGTTTCCAGCAGGGATGGATGATTGAATCTCTTCCCACAGTCCCCACATTTCCACGGTTTCTCCATGGTGCCGGTGTCCTTGTGACTCTCCAGGTTGGACGATCAGTTGAAGCCTCGTCCAAACAGGACACATGTACAGTTTCTCCCCACTGTGAATGTTACTGTGAGGTTTCTGGTTGTGTAACTGGTGGAGGCTCTTTCCACAGTCAGTTCACTGGAACTCTCTCACTCGGGTGTGTGTTGTGTGGGACTCGGTGCTTTTCCAGTCATACTGATGTTTCCACAGTCAGTTCACTGGAACACTTTCACTCGGGTGTGTGTTGTGTGGGACTCGGTGCTTTTCCAGTCATACTTACATTTGAAATCTGTTCCCACAGACAGAATAGACAAACATTTCTCCTTCCACATTCAAAGGCTGATGATATTCAAGTCCTGGTGAATCAAGTGTCTGTCAGATCTTGACATGATGTTTTGTTTCACTGCTTTAAACATCTGCAAATCCTCACCTTCCCATGCTCTGTAAAAGGAGATTACCAAAGTCATCACTGTAAGTGGAGGATAGAAATGCATAACAGGCAATTCTAGTTCCTATGGAACATTTTTTTCACTTATTCCACTGCAGATCCTCATCTTTCTCTCTCTCTATTCCCTCTCTCTCTCTCTCTGTGAAACTCAGTGTCTTGTCCTGTTTTAGTTTCTGGTTCTCTTCCTGCCCAATGTAATCCTGAGCTGATGTTTCACAAGGAGACATTTGTTAATAGTTTCCCAGAGCTCAGAGTCCTCATTAATTTCAGTGCCAGCTCTTATTTATTATCTCCCCTCCCCAATCCTCTGATGTGAACCATCCTCCAGTGGCTGAAGCAGGATGTTGAGTGTTAACAAGGGACTGTTCCAGGCAGAGAGGGAGGGAGGGAGCGAGCGAGAGAGGAGAGAGAGAGATGGGCCACCTGGCCTCCTTTGGTCCTATGAATTTAAATTTTCTGTTTCCATTGTCGAGCATATTTAAGACTGAAATAGACTGAATTTTGGTCTCTCAGAGAATTAAGGGTTCTGGTGAACAGGCAGGAGGGAGGAATTGAGGCTGAATCAGCCATGATTGTATTGAATAACAGTGTAGGTGAGACAGGTTGTCTGGATTGATCCTGCTCCTAACCCTTTTCTGCTTCCAACGGCGCGGTCTACTTTCATCATCACCGATTTTTTAAACAGATATCCAGATAATTAAACTGTGTCTCAGTTACAGGAGTTACTAACAGCAACATAAACAAACGAATGATGTGATTAACAGCAGAACCTGACTTCCGTAGTCATTTGTGAACTCGTTGGTGTGTCAGCAAGTGAGATGATCGAGCGAATCTCTTCCCACACACAGAGCAGGTGAACGGCCTCTCCCCAGTGTGAACTTGCTGGTGTCTCAGCACGTTGGAAGACTGAGTAAAGCCCTTCCCAGACACAGAGCAGGTGAATATCTTCTCCCTTGTCTCATCAACATCCGTTGGTGTCTCACCAGGTGGGATGATGAAATGAATCCCTTCCCTCACTCGGGTGTGTGTGTCTCGGTGCTTTTCCAGTCTCACTGATGTTTGAAATTATTTCCTGCAGCCAAAACTGATAAATATTTCTCCTTTGACATTCAAAGCTTGATGATATTCAGCTCCGAGTGAATTAAGTGATGATCAGATCTTAATGTGATGCTTGGTTTGAGTTTCCCATCCACAAATCATCTTCTAATATCCTATAAACAGTTTACAAAAGTCATTGCTGTCAGTGCAGGACAGAAATTTAGAATAGGCAATTCTAGTTTCTATGCAACATTCTTTCTTTTCTTGTTTTCTTAAACGTGTTGTTCAATCAAAATAAAATGAATCAAAATCAGAAACAAAATCCCAACAAGAGCAAAAGAGAATCTTCCTGACTAAACCAGAATGTCTTTACCAATGTCTATGAAACACTCTGTACTCTGAGGTACCCACTGATTGTGGAAGGTGTCAACTGTTTCCCAGAGCCACCCAGACACATGCAGGCCCATGGAAGAGAGGCCTCTTATGGGGGTCGGCAGTAAAGTGACCTTATTCAATGGTGGAGCAGGCTTGATAGACTGATTTTAAAAAAAAGTTCCTATTTATTGAACTTCTCTAATTGCCCTGGAGGAGGCAGTTAAGAGTCATCCACTTTGCTGTGGGTCTGGAGTCACATGTAGGTCAGACCAGGTAAGGACAGAAGATTTCCTTCCCTAAAGGTCATTGGTGAATCAGTTGAGTTTTAACGACAATCGACAATGGTTTCATGGTCACCATTAGACTTTTAATTCCAGATTTTTATTTAATTAAAATTTTACCATCTGCAGTGGCAGGATTCGAACCCGGGTAACAGAACATTACCCTGGATTTCTGGTTTAGTAGTCCAGTGACAATACCACACCGTCACTGCCACCCCACAGGAGGTAGTGGCGCAGTGGTAGTGGTGAAGTTGTTGACTCCTATTTCTTTTATTCCCACCACCAAATGGGACCTGATCATCCAAATTCTATAAATTGCTGTTTTAACCAGGCCCAAGAGCAAGTCCAGGACAAGATCCTCTGACTTACCCAGTCCCTCCACACCAAGCAGCCAAAGATTAGGAGCAGGGGACTGAAGTGTAACTAAAACTTGAGAAGTAGCTGCTGCAGATAACTAACTATCGGGACTGCAACCTCCCACACTGAATTAAGACATGGTCCATGGAATTCTCTGGGTTGGAAGCAGCGCCTGCAGCCTAATGCGCCTCCCGAACACTAGGACCCGGTTGGAAACAGAGGCGCAAAAGCCCCGCCCACCATCTTTCGAATTCGCCAAAACACGAACGCATGCGCAGTTTCTCCACTGAAACAAGATGGCGGCCGTTAGTCTGGGTCTGTCTCCGGGGAAAAGACCCGGAGCTGCAAATGTGGGACCCGCAGCTTCGGATTCGGGGCTTGATGCCTTCACCAGGTGTTTAGAAACCCTCCACGTCCACCCGCCGGTTCCATCGCCCCCTCCGCGTTTCCGCATCCTCACCGGTTTGGAGATCCGATAAACAATAGGCTTCCCATCCCTATCACTGCGCATGATCCTGTGCAGGGCGTTTCTGCGCCTGCGCACTGCTCTCCTGTGCTCTGGAGAGAGGACATTCACCACCGCGGGGGGTGTCGGGTAACGTCCTCGCCATGGCAGCTACCAACTAACCAGGGAATTGTGAATTTATTGTGCTTTGATTTAGCAATTGGGGAGGAAATCAGTAACAATAGGAACCCAGGCGGGATAGTGGATAGTGATTAGCATGGTAGCACTGCTAGCGACCTGGGTTTGATTCCAAGACTTGGTTGACTGTGGAGTTTGCACTTTCTCCCCGTGTCTGCATGGGCTTCCTCCCAGTGCTCTGGTTTCCTCTCACAGTCACCTTCTTGAACCTCTTCAGTCCATGTGGTGTTGGTCTACCCACAGTGTTGTTAGGAAGGATGTTGATGCAGCAACAGTAAAGGAACAGTGATATGTTTCCAAGTCCCAATGGCGTGGCTTGGAGGGGAACTTCCAGGAAGTGATGTTCCATACATCTGCTGCCCTTGTCCTTCTAGGTTTCGTGGTTGTGTGTGGGAAGAGATTCACTCAGTAATTTATCTGCTTCGTGGATGAAAAGAGTTTTGCTGATAATGGAGCCACAACTTTTCAGAAATCCTGGACTTCATTTCAAATTATAACAGATTGTTTCTCCCCAACAGGTTCAATATACATTGTGTTTTTACAGAAGTCTCTGTATGCAGACTCCATTAAACAGTAGGAAACAATGGGCATTTAAAGATTATTTCTATTACATAAGTGACTGCATACTGAGACCGTGAGATTACTGGATACTCAAAGGAGGACACATTAGAAAGAGCTGTGAGTGTAATCAGCACATTGTTCTCATCTGGTTCCTCTGCTCAAAGCTAGACCAGGTCAGAAGCCCCAGGCTTTTACATACTGAACATTTTGGTTTTAATAAAGTCTTGCTAACCTGATAATAAATGTCAACATATACTCAGATCCTCTTTCAATGATGTTCAACATACCATTTGCCTTCCTGATCATTTGCTGCACCTGCTTTTGATGACTCATGAACAAGGACACCCAGATCCCTCTGGATATCTGCACTTCCCAATCTCTCACCATTTAAGAAATATTCTACATCACCTTCCTAGAACCAAAGAGGATAACTTCATATTTTGTCCACATTATAATCCATCTGCCATGTTCTTACCCATTCATTAGCCTGTCTAAATCCTCATGAATCCTCTTTGCATCCTCCTCGCAACGCACATTCTCACCGAGTTTTGAGTCATCAGCAATCATGGAAATATTGCATTTGGTCCCCGCACCCAAATAATTGATATAGATTGTGAACAGCTGGAGCCCGAATACTGATCCTTGTAATACCTCACTGGTCACAGTCTGCCCAGCTGAAAATGATCCATTTATTCCTGCTCGCTGTTTTCTATGAATCCTCAATCCGTGCCTGTATACCCCCCCCCCCCCCCCCCCCCAACTCAGATGTTCCTAACCTCCTCTGTTGGACTTAATCGAAAGTCTTCTGAAGATCCAAATGCACCATATCCACTGATTCACCTTATCTGTTCTGTAATAATATTCTTTTTTTTTTATAAACTTAGAGTATCCAATTTTGTTTTGTTCCAAATAAGGGGCAATTTAGCATGGCCAATCCGCTTAACCTGCACATTTTTGGGTTGTGGGGGTGAAACCCACGCAGAGACAGTAGTAATATTCTTAAAGAAAACCTCCAACAGCTTTGGAATCATAGAATTTGCAGTGCAGAAGGAGGACATTCGGCCCATCGAGTCTGCACTGGCCCTTGGAAAGAGCACCCTACTTAAGCCCACGCCTCCCCCCATCCCCATAATCCAGTAACCCTACCTAACCTTTTTTAGACACTAAGGACAATTTAGCATGGACAATCCACCTAACTTGCACATCTTTGGACTGTGGGAGGAAACCGGAGCCCCGGAGGGAACCTATGCAGACACGGGGAAAATGTGCAGACTCCACAGACAGTGACCCATGTCAGGAATCGAACCTGGGACCCTGGAGCTGTGAAGCAACTGTGCTACCCACTGTGCTACCGTGCTGCCCCATGGAAAATATAATTTCACTGTCAGAAATTCATTTTTTAAAAAATTTTTTTTAAATAAATTTAGAGTACCCAATTCATTTTTTCCAATTAAGGGGCAATTTAGTGTGGTCAATCCACCTACCTGCACATCTTTGGGTTGTGGGGGCGAAACCCACGCAAACACGGGGAGAATGTGCAAACTCCACACGGACAGTGACCCAGAGCCGGGATCGAACCTGGGACCTCGGCGCCGTGAGGCAGCAGGGCTAACCCACTGCGCCACCGTGCTGCCCTGCTGTCAGAAATTTATGCTGAATTTCCCCAATCAGATCATTATTTTCTAAATGTTGCTGTTAACACATCCTTGTAACAGATTCTAGTATTTACCCCATTACTGATGTCAGGATAACAAGTCTGTTGTTCCCCATTTTCTCCCCCATTTCTGAAAAAGTGGGATTACATTTTCAACCTCCAATCTGCAGAGTCTATAGAATGTTGAAAGATGACCAGCAGCGTATCCACTGTGTTGACAGCCACCTCCTCTGACACTCTGCAATGTAAATCATCGGGTCCCTGGTATTTATCAACTTTCAATCCCATTAATTTCTCCAGTGCTACTTTTTCACTCATCTCATTCAGTTCCTCATTCCCATTAGTCTGTAGTTTCTCTCTTATTTCTGGGAGGGTTTTTTCTACGTTTCTCCGTGGAGACAGACACAAAGTAATTATTTAGATTCTCTGTCATTTCCCTCTTCCCCATTATAAATAAATCCTGTCTCGTCCTGTAATGGACCCACATTTGTCTTTAATAGAATCCTAAAAGTGCAGAAGGAGGCCATTCAGCCCATCGATTCTGCACTGACCCTCTAAATGATCACCCCCACCTAGACCCACTCTCCTGATCTATCCCCGTAACCCCACCTGAATATTGGACACTAAGGGGCAATTTAGCATGGCCAATCCACCTAACCTGCGCATTTTTGGACTGTGGGAGGAAACCAGAGCATCTGGAGGAAACCCACGCTGACACGGGGAAAACGTGCAAATACCACACAGTGTGTGTAGTTTGTGCATACTCCCCAATTCTGTGTGAGTTTTCTCCAGGTGCTCTGATTTCTTCTCACAGTCCAAAGATGTGCAGGTTAGGTGGTGTTATGGGGGAGGAAGGGGGAGTGGGCCTAGCTAGGGTCCTCTTTCAGGCAGTCAATGCAAACTCGGTGTGCCAAGTGGCCTCCTTCTGCACTGTGGTGATTCTATGGATTCTAGTGCCATCATGTAGATGAGAAATAGGACGGGCCAAGGATAGATCCTTGGGGGACACCAAACTGGAGAGGAAAGGGAGGTTGGAGACGGGGTGGTCATTTGCAAAGAAGTTGGGGGTCAAGAGTTGTTTTCTCAGGATGGGTGAGGATGGTGTATTTAAATTGAGGGGCAACACCAGAAGAGAGAGAGAGAACTGTTAACAATATCAGTTAATGTGGGGAAGTTGGATGGTCAGCGGTTTAGTGAGAATAGGGTCAATGGAGCAGAAGGCAGGTTTCGTAAACAAGATTAGATTGAACGGGACATGACAGGAGACCAGACAGAAACTGGAGATAGATGTGTTCATGACTCAGACAAGGGGGAGTTTTAGAGACAGTTTTGTCTGGTGGGTTAGAGGAAGGGAGGGAAGCAGCAGAGGCAGCTGATCGGATTGTCTCAATCTTTGTGACAAAGAACCTCCATGAGCTCCTCACAGTTGTTTTTGGAGATGAGAATGGAGAAGACAGGGGAGAAGGAGGATCCTTCAAAAGGAACTAACTTATGTTTGAGGTGTTAAAAAAATTAAATAGGGGCAGCACGGTGGTGCAGTGGGTTAGCACTGGGGCCTCATTGTGCCAAGGTCCCAGGTTTTATCCCAGCTCTGGGTCACTGTCCGTGTGGAGTTTGCACATTCCCCCCGTGTTTGCGTGGGTTTTGCCAGCACAACCCAAAAGATGTGGTTAGGTAGATTGGCCACACTAAACTGCCCCTTTATTGGGAAAAAATTAATTGGCATTCTAAATTTTAAAAAAAGATTAAATATAGCGCATTAAGCTGATTTATTAAAATGTTATCTTGGATATTAGCTTATGTAACGAGGTTGAAATTCAATAACATCAGCAGAAACAGATCCCAATGAAGATGGATCAGACCTGCATGTGATTAACAGCATAATCCACGCACTGTAATTACTTGTGAATTTGCTGGTGTCTCATCAGGTTGGATGACTGTGTGAATCCCTTCCCACACTTGAGGCAAATGTAAGGCCTCTCCCCAGTGTGAGCTCTCTTGTGTGTCAGCAGGCTGGATGACTGAGTGAATGTCTTCCCACACTGGGAGCAGGTGAACGGCCTCTCCCCAGTGTGAATTCGCTGGTGTACAGTGAGGTCAGATGATGTCTTGAACCCAGTCCCACAGTAAGAGCACCTGAATGGTTTCTCGTCAGTGTGAATACGTTGATGCCGCATAAGTTCCCCGGAACTTTTAAAGCATTTCCCACAGTCTGGGCATTGAAAAGGTCTCTCATCAGTGTGAACACGTTGATGGAGTATCAGAGCCCGAGAACCTTTATAGCACTTCCCGCAGTCTGGACATTTAAATGGTCTCTCGTCCGTGTGAACCCGCTGGTGCGTCATCAAGTCTGATGACCGAATGAATCCTTTCCCACACTCTGAGCAGATGAATGGCCTCTTCCCAGTGTGAACTCGCTGGTGTCTCAGCAGGCTGGATGACTGAGCGAATCCCTTCCCACACACGGAGCAGTTGAATGGTTTCTCCCCGGTGTGCACTCGCTGGTGTTGCAGCAGGCTGGATGATCGAGAGAATTCCTTCCCACAATCGGAGCAAGCGAATGATCTCTCCCCAGAGGGTCTGGGATGATGAATTTCCAGTTGAGATGTGGCTCTGAATCCCTCCTCACATTCCCATGGTTTCTCCTCACTGTGAACGGTGCTTTTTCCTTCCATGTTCAAAATTCACCGATATTCAGATTGCAACAAATTAGGCGATCCTCCGATCCTGATGTAATGTTTGGCTTTCCTGACTGCAAATCTTCCCCTTGTAACACTGTTAAATTGATTTAAAACAAAAAAAAGGGAATGAGAGAACACCCACAAAAACACAAAGACAGGTTGTGAAATTGAGCTGAATGAATCTGGTCATTTGTGGGGCCAACGCTAGGATAAAGTGACCATGAAAACTGTTGGATTGTCATAAAAACCCAACTGGTTCACTAATGTCCTTCAGGGAAGGGAACCTGCCAACCGGCCGGAACCCACACAAGACTCGGGCCTCTGCAAGAATACAAGAAACAGGAGCAAAAGTAGATCATTCGGCCTGACAAACCTGTTCTGCCATTGAACACGATTGTGGCTGATCTTAGTCTTCCAGTCTCCTTTCCTGTCAGCTCCCCATTTCCTTGACTTCCTGAGAGACCAAACATCACACCATCTTAACCTTAAATATATTCAACGATGGAGCATCCACAACCTTCTGGGCTAGGGAATTCCACGTGACAAGAAAGACAGAGAGAGAGAAAAAGAGAGTGAGTCATGGTGGAGAGACAGAGAGGAAAGACAGAAATGATGAGGGAAAGGGAGAGAGAAAAGGAAGTGGGAGTGACAGGAACAATGGAGAGGCATTTGAAAAAAATGAAATGAGAATATATACCTATATCGGAATCACAATTTGACAGAATCTCCTCAACCCTTCACCTCCACCACCTGGATGGACCAGGACAGCAGCTGTATGTTAACATCACTACCTGTAAGTTCCCTTCCAAGACACACAATGTCCGATCTTGTCTGACCTCAAGTGCTGAAGGAGCAGAAATTTACTCTATTTAAATATTGAGAAGATTAAACCCATTAGAACATAGAACAGTACAGCACAGAACAGGCCCTTCGGCCCTCAATGTTGTGCCGAGCCATGATCACCCTACTTAAACTCACGTATCCACCCTATACCCGTAACCCAACAACCCCCCCTTAACCTTACTTTTATTAGGACACTACGGGCAATTTAGCATGGCCAATCCACCTAACCCGCACATCTTTGGACTGTGGGAGGAAACCGGAGCACCCGGAGGAAACCCACGCACACAGGGGGAGGACGTGCAGACTCCACATAGACAGTGACCCAGCCGGGAATCGAACCTGGGACCCTGGAGCTGTGAAGCATTTATGCTAACCACCATGCTACCCTGCTGCCCCTTCTCTTCCGTTCCCTAGACAAACACGATCCCTGTCTGTTCCTGCAAAATGTCTGAGGCTGAAGCAAACTGTTTACATCCCTGGTGAAATATTTCACCCCCAGATGAGCTCCCAAACATATATCCACATCACCACCAAGATCACCTATTTTGTAACGTTTCATTAAGAAAAGTCTTAATGTTTTATTCTGTTCAAGGCACAATATAAATACGAATTATTGTCACAGCTCTGGATATGTATCATTGTTCTGCCCCATAAATAATAATCTGTAACTCAGAGTGAAAAAGTTTGATGACATTCTGACATGAAGAAACATTTTTTTAAATGTTGCCCCCAACAATGATGGCGACTGAACATGCGCTCTGCTCCAATCAAAATATGTAGGGCGCGCATGCGCACTGCTGCGAATACGCAATTGAAAATGTGTGCGCATGCGCATTGCTTCTAGTGCGAAACAAAGATGGCGGCTGTTTCGTCCTGTGTGTAAGAAAGCTGCAGCCTCCGCTCAGGTCACCGGGTACCGGTAGGTTATTTTTCCCGGATTCCTGTTTCTATCATATGTTTAGGAAGTGTGCCTAACGACCGGGCTGATCCCACTGACCTGCCATTCCGACCTTTACGGATTGTGAATCGGAGAAAGAACCTTCTTCACGTCGCCATTAATCACACTGCGCATGCTTCACTCAGCCCAGTCCCGCCCATTCACTGTGATTGGCTAGAGGACCAGCTGCTTCCGAACAAGCCTCCGGTCCCGCCCCTCTGCTTCCATTGGTCCGGAGATGCCGTCAATCATTCCCCGGGCATTGTGAGGTTTCA
>NW_024055495.1:0-79546 GCF_902713615.1 Scyliorhinus canicula
CTCCTGTGACTGCGTGGGTTTCCTCCTGCTCTGGTTTCCTCCCACGAGTCCTGAAAGACATGCTTTTGAGCTGAATTGGACATTCTGAATTCTCCCTCTGTGTACCCGAACAGGCGCCGGAGTGTGGCGATGAGGGGCTTTTCACAGTAGCTTCAATGCAGTGTTAATGTAAGCCTACCTGTGACACTAATAAAGAATATTATGTTCTGAAGGTTAGTCTTTGGATTTCATTTCCACAGGGAGCAGCGGAGTCTGGGGGGGTCATTGAATATATTCAAACACGAGTTTGACAGATATTTGATTGAGAATGGAGTTAAGGGTTATGGGGTTCAGGCAGGAAAACAGAATGCAAGCTGAGATGAGATGTGAGGGCAGCACGGTCGCACAAGTGGATACCACTATGGCTTCACAGCGCCAGGATCCCAGGTTCGATTCCCTGCTGGGTCACTGTCTGCATGGAGTCTGCACGTTCTCCCCGCGTCTGCATGGGTTTCCTCCGGGTGCTCCAGTTTCCTCCCACAATCCAAAGACGTGCAGGTTAGGTGGATTGGCCATGCTAAATTGCCCTCAGTAACCCAAAAAAAAGGTTAGGTGGGGTATTGGGTTACGGGGACAGGGTGGAAGTGGGTCGGTGCAGACTCAATGGGCCGAATGGCCTCCTTCTGCAGTCTATGTTCTATGAGGAATTTTTTTCACTCACAAATGTGGTGAAGCTTTGGAATTATCTACCCCAGAGGAATGTGCAGCCTCAGTCATCAGGTATGTTCAAGACAAATATTGCTAGGTTTCTAAATATTGAAGATATCGAGGGATATGGGGACCGTGTGGGAAAATGGTGCTGAGGTAGATCGGCCAAGGATCTCATTGAACGGTTGAGCAGACTCGTGGGCCGAATGGCCTACTCTTTCTCCTATTCTAATCTCTGTGTCCTGGTCAGGAAGCAGTGAGCTGAGCTTGGATCTGTCAATCAACATGAATTAGCGCCTTCAGGAGAATTGGGAGGGTGAATATTAGATGCAGCAGAGTGAGAATAGGGAGTTGTGGTGTGATGGAGATTTACAGCTTTTGGCGAACGAGAGAGGAAATGATATTCCATCGGAACAAGAATTGTCTGCTCTGAATTTCTATCCTGCACTAACAATTATGACTTTTCTAAATTTTTTTAAAAAGATATAAGAAGAGGAGGAATTATAGACAGAAATCTCAAACATCACATTTCAATGTGACAAACTCACTCTGTTCCTTCTGATCTGAATATCATCGGACTCTGAATATCATCGGGGAGAGATTTGTCCGATCTGTCGGCTTCAAAAGATTTTAAACGTGAGTGTGACTGGAGAAGCACCGAGACCCACACAACACACACCCGAGTGAGAGAGTTCCAGTGAACTGACTGTGAAAAGAGCTTTAACCTGTTACACAGCCTGAAAAACATCACACCATTCACAGTGAGGAGAGACATGAACATGTTCTGTGTATAGACAAGGCTTCCACTGATTGTCCAATCTGGAGAGACACGAGGAGACCCAAAACATGGAGAAACCGTGGAAATGTGCTGACTGTGGGAAGGGATTTAGAGCCCCATCTGTGCTGGAGACTCATCGCCGCAGTCACAATGGGAGAGGCCGTTCACCTGCTCTCAGTGTGGGAATGGATTCATTCGGTTATCTCACCTGCAGGCACACCAGCGAGTTCACACTGGGGAGAGGCCATTCACCTGCTCTCAGTGTGGGAAGGGATTCACGCACTTGTTTAACCTGCAGTCACACCAGCGAGTTCACACTGGGAGAAGCCATTCACCTGCTCTCAGTGTGGGACGGGATTCACTCACTTATTCAGTCTGCATACACACCAGCGAATTCACACTGGGGAGAAGCCATTCATCTGCTCCCAGTGTGGGATGGGATTCAGTTCTTCGTCCAACCTACGGAGACATCAGCGAGTTCACACTGGGGAGAGGCCATTCACCTGCTCTCACTGTAGGAAGGGATTCACTCAGTTATCCAGTCTGCATACACACCAGCGAGTTCACACTGGGGAGAGGCCATTCACCTGCTCTCAGTGTGGGAAGGGATTCAGTTCTTCGTCCAACCTAAGGACACATCAGCGAGTTCACACTGGGGAGTGGCCATTCACCTGCTCTCCCTGTGGGAAGGGATTCACTCAGTTATCCAGTCTGCATGCACACCAGCGAGTTCACACTGGGAGAAGCCATTCACCTGCTCTCAGTGTGGGAGGGGATTCAATAATTCATCCAATCTTCGGAACCATCAGCGAGTTCACACTGGGAGAGGCCGTTCACCTGCTCACAGTGTGGGAAGGTATTTGTTAGTTCATCCACCCTGCAGAGACATCAGCGAGTTCACACTGGTTAGAGGCCATTCACCTGTTCTCAGTGTGGGAAGGGATTCAGTAATTCGTCCAACCTTTGGAAACACCAGTATGTTCACACTGGGGACAGGCCATTCATCTGCTCCCTCTGTGGGAATGGATTCACACAGTTATCCAGTCTGCAGATACACCAGCAAGTTCACACTGGGGAGAGGTCATTCACCTGCTCTTAGTGTGGGAAGGGATTACTATAGAAACATAGAAAAGGAGCAGGAAGACCATTTGGCCCTTCGCGCCTGCTCTGCCATTCATTATGATGCTTATCATCCAACTCAATAGCTTAATCCCGCTTTCCCTCTACATCCTTTGACCCCTTCGCCTTCAGTGCTATCTAACTGCTTCTTGAAAGCATGCAATGTATTGGCCTCAACTATTTCCTGTGGTAACAAATTCCACAGGCTCACCACTGTCTGGGTGAAGAAAATTCTCCTCATCTTTGTCCAAATGGTCTACCCCGTATCCTCAGACTGTGACCTCTGGTTCTGTACATTCCCACCATCGGGAAAATCTTTCCTGTATCTACCCTGTCAAGTCCTGTTGGAATATTATAGGTTTCAATGAGATCCCCCATTCTTCTGAACTCCAGCGAATACAATCCTAACTGATTCAATCTCTCATATGTTAGTCCCACCATCCCAGGAATCAGTCTGGTAAACCTTCGCTGCAATCCCTCTGGAGCAAGAACATCCTTCCTCAGATAAGGAGACCAAAACTGCTCACAATATTCCAGGTATGGCCTCTCCAAGGCCCTGTATAATGACAGCAAGTTATCCCTGCTCCTGTACTCGAATCCGCTCGCCATGAAGGCTACTATTTTCCTTCTTTATTGCCTGCTGCAGCTACATGTTTACCTTCGGTGACTGGTGTCCGAGGATACCCAGATCTCGTTGCACATTCCCCTCTCCTAATCTATGGCCGTTCAGATAATAGCCTGCCTTCTCATTTTTGCAACCAATGTGGATAACCTTGCATTTCTCCAAATTATACTGTATCTGCCTTCATTTGCCCACTCACTCAACTGACAATCACACTGAAGGATCTCTGCAACCTCCTCACAGCTCACCCTCCCACGCAACTTGTGTCATCTGCAAATTTGGAGATATTGCATTTTGTTCCCTCTAAATTGTTAATATATAAGTGGTGTAGTGGTTAGCACTGCTGCCGCACGGTGCTGAGGACCAGAGTTCAATCCTGCCCGGGTGATTGTCTATGGAGACAAGTTCTCCTCGATTTTGCGTAGGTCTCACCCCATAACACCAAAGAGTGCAGGGTAATTGGCCACGCTAAATTAACACTTCATTGGAAAAATAGAATTGGACTTTGAAAAGTAAAATCATTTATATATCTTGTGAATATCTGGGGCCCAGGCACTGATCCCAGCGGTACCCCACTAGCCACTGCCTGCCAATTTGAAAAAGATCCATTAATTCCTCCTCTTTGTTTCCTGTCCACCAACCAGTTTTCTATCTATCTCGATACACTACCACTCCCCTGTGCTTTAATTTTACACATTAATATCTTATGTGGGAATATGTCAAAAGTCATCTGAAAGTCCAAATATACCACATCCACTGGCTCCCCCTCATCAACTCTACCAGTTACATCCTCGAAGAATTCCAGTAGATTTGTCAAGCATGATTTCCCCTTCATAAATCCATGCTGACTCTGTCCGATCCTGCCACTTTTCTAGTGCTTTGCTTTAAAATCTTTGATAATGGATTCTCAAATTTCCCCACTGTCAATGTCAGGCTTACTGGTCTATAATTCCCTGTGTTGTCTCCACCTCCCTTTTTAAATAGTGAGTTGCATAAACCATCCTCCAATCTGCAGGAATTGTTCCAGAGTCTATAGAATCCTGGAAGATGACCACCAGTGCATCCACTATTTCTAGAACCACTTCTTTAAGTACTTTGGGATGCAGATTATCAGGCCCTGGGGATTTATCAGCCTTCAATCCCATCAATTTCCCCAACACCATTTCTTTGTCGCCTCTTATGCAGTCAGCCTAATTTCCTGTTTTGTGCCATTCCCAACATCATCACTGCAGTTTGGGGTCTATATATGATGCCCACTAATTTTTTTGCCCCTTGGTGTTTCTCAGCTCCACCCATACAGATTCCACATTGTCAGAGCTATATCCTTCCTCACTATTGCCTTAATTTCCTTTTTTTTTTAAATAAACAATTTTATGGAGGTATGTTTGGCATTGTGAACAGTTGCAGTGTACAATAATGTGCAAATATCAACAAAAACACAGTGCAAATGACCCATCCTCTCATAAACAGTACCCCCTATTTATATCCCCCCTATTCTACCCCCCCCCCCCCCCCCCCCCCCCCGGCTGACTGACGTTCAATTCCCCGCAAAGAAGCCGATGAATGGTTGCCATCTTCGGGCGAACCCTAATACAGATCCTCTGAAGGCAAACTTAATTTTTTCCAGACCAAGAAAGCTCAACATGCCCGAGAGCCATACTTCGGGGGCTTTGAGTCCCTCCATGCCAGCAGTATCCGTCGCTGGGCTACCATGGAAGCAAAGGCCAAGACGTCGGCCTCATTCTCCTCCTGGACCCCCGGGTCTTCTGAGACCCCAAAAATTGCCACCACTGGACTCATCACTACCCTAGTTTTCAGTATCTGGGACATGACGTCCGCAAATCCCTCCCAGTATCTCCTATTTTGCCCAAAACATGTGGACGTGATTCGCTGGTCCTCCCGCGCATCTAGCGCACTTGTCCTCCACCCCAAAAAATTTGCCCCCTGGACTTAGAGTCCAAGCCCGAGTGGAAGACCTGACTAATCCAGCCCTTCCTTAGTCTGGTCTGGTCAGTCACTTTCAGATGTGTCTCCTGCAGCATGATTACGTCCGCCTTTAGAGCCCGCAAATGTGCGAACACAGGTGCCCTCTTGACTGGCCCATTTAGTCCTCTGACATTCCCATTGATCAGCCTGGTTGGAGGGCACCTGCCCCCCCCCCCCCATATGCCGGTCAACCATAACCCTTCTTGAGCCCGCCCCCGGCCCATGTGCTGCGCCCCTCCCAGTTCGCCTCCTGGCAGTTCCCACCCCTGACCTCCTCTGCGCTACATAATTTATATCCCTCCCATGTCAGCAGAATAGCTTCACCCCCCCCCCAGCAACAACAACCCTCTGTAACCTGACCCCTGCCATATACTGGCTGTATGTATACCCCCCACCTGACTTCCTTGACTAACTTCCTGCAAACCTGGTGACTCATCTCTCCGGCGCCCACTTGTCTCGCTCCCATTGTTCCCTTGAGCTCATCCCCCCCACCCACCCACACCAATTCCACCGGTCTGTCCTGCTCGAGTAGTCTCTCTGAAGTAAGGAAGATCAAACAAAAAAGGGCAATCAAACAAAGAACCGAGACCGCTCCATCTTAATGCTGTTCCAGTTGTGTAAACAGATCAGTGATACCAATTACCCCTTTCTGCGCATTATTAAAAGAAAACACAGCACACAGTACAGTACCCTGTAACCCCCCTGCATCAAATACCTTTAACCCCCATTGCTTCCCGGCCACATTTCTGTTACGATGGAAGCTCCAAAAGAAAATAACACAAAGAAAAGCAGAAAGAACGAGAAAGGGAGCATCCATCTCCCCCTCGCCCATTGCAACCAAAGGCAGCGAAAAAAACAAAGTACCTGTGAAGCAGCAAAAAAATAGAAAGTCAGTCCAAGAAAAATAGAAGTCAGGTAAACAGTAATACTCAGTCTCTGGCTTCAGTCCGTGGGTCCTCAGTTCAGCGCCAGTCCCTGATCCTTTGCGAACTCCATCACCATATCGGGGTCCACATGTAGTAATGCTGGCTCTGGATGGGGCACACAGAGTGCAGGTGAGGCAGCCATGACCGAGGGGGGGAGGGGGGGGGGGGCCCTCTTCCCCCCCCGCCCCCCCCGGTCATGGCTGCCTCACCTGCACTCTGTGTGCCCCATCCAGCTCCAGCGGTCGCATGAAGGAGTTAGCCCATCAGCTGCTGCAACAGGTCTGTCACAAACCTCGTGGTGTCCGCTCCTTCGGCCCCCTCCGGGGCCAATAATTCTCAGATTTTGTCTGCGGGCTCTGTTTTCCAAGTCTTCAAGTCTGTCAAGCAGCCTTTGTGTCACTCCTTGAACCCATCTATTTCTATTGTAGCGATCATTTGTGTGTCCGCCTGTTCCTCCACCGCTTGCTCCAGCTCCTTGACCTTTTTGTCCTGGGCCTCTAGTTTTTGGTTCACTTGCTCCACCGCTTTCTGAAACGGTTCAAAGTTATCCCGCTTCATTGCTTCAAAACTTCCTTTTATGACCTGCAGCATATTGTCCAGCGCTGCTTGGATCGTCTGGTCCGCAGTCCGTACGTCAGCCATCTTTGTTCCTGGGTCAGCTCCCAAACCACTTTGTCTCTGCCCTGTTCCTGCTTTCTGCTCTTCTTTGTTTCCATTCAGCTCCGCACGTTTAAATCAGCAGCTTTGTGGCCGTCTTTTCCAGCACTCAAAAGTTCCGGAAAGTTGGGAAACCAGGTCCAAAATTCCGGCCGGAGTGAGAGCCACCGAATATGAGACTCACTCCCTCATAGCCACCACCGGAAGATTAATTTCCTCTTTAACCGGCACTGTTACTCCACTGCCTTTTCCTTTGTCCTCAGTGAATATTCAGTTCCCATCCCTGGTCATTGGCCAGCCATGTCTCCATAATCCCGACTATCTCACACCTGTTTACGTGTATTTGCGCGATTCACTCGGTTATGCCGTCTGCAGTCACACCAGGGAGTTCACACTGGGAGAGTCCATTCACCTGCCCTCAATGTGCAAAGGGATTTTGTAATTCATCGCACTTTCTGAGACACCGACAAGTTCACAACTGATTACAGGGATTGGATTCTGCTGTTATTGTTTCTGTTCTCAATTACATCCAGGACTGCATTTTGTTCATTCTGTTGGTCAATGGGGATGGTCAGAGGGTTTCTTTCTGCTGGACTGGCCGGTCTCACGGCTTCTCCCCCAGTCGGCTGATTCTCTCTGAGCCTTCTTGCGAATATCTGGTTGCACATTTCACAAGGATCAAAGAGTGAAAGGGTGTTTGGAGGTTAGAAGATGTTTCATTACCATTTCTGTTTGGAAACCCCCCAAAGTCATGCCACATTGCCATGAAGAGCAGCACGGTAACATTGTGGATAGCACAATTGCTTCACAGCTCCAGGGTCCCTGGTTCGATTCCGGCTTGGGTCACTGTCTGTGCGGAGTCTGCACATCCTCCCCGAGTGTGCGTGGGTTTCTTCCGGGTGCTCCGGTTTCCTCCCACAGTCCAAAGATGTGCAGGTTAGGTGGATTGGCCATGCTAAATTGCCCTTAGTGACCAAAAAGGATAGGAAGGGTTTGGGTTATGGGGATAAGGTAGAAGTGAGGGCTTAAGTGAGTCGGTGCAGACTCGATGGACCGCACTGTATGTTCTAATGGATTCATGCTCTTCACGTCAACCACTCGCTGTGGAGTGAGTTCCACATTCTCACCACCCTCTGGGTAAAGAGGTTTCAATTGAAATTCCTATTGGATTATTGAATCCCTTCATAAACCCAAAGATTTCCATCAGGTCACCCATCAGCCTTTGCTTTTTCAGACAAAAGCAGCCCCAGCCTTTCCTGAGTGTTAAATGCTCTCAGTTCTGTATATTATGAATCTTTGTTGCACCTTATCCAGTGCCTCTATTTCCTTTTTCTAAATGGAGATCACCAATGTTGACACAGCTCCCAGTGTAGTCCAACCCTGGTTCTTCACAAGTTGGACTGAAACCATATATACGGGTCTCACACTTTAGGAAAGAGGCGATGTTCTTCGAGAGGGTGCAGAGGACATTTACGATAATCATCTTTATTGCCACAAATAGGCTTACATTAACACTGCAATGAAGTTACTATGAAAAGCCCCTCGTCGCCACACTCTGGCGCCTGTTCAGGTACACCGAGGGAGAATTCAGTGTGTCCATTCACCTAACAAGCCCATCATTCGGGACTTGTGGGAGGAAACTGGAGCACCCGGAGAGAAACCTAGGCAGACACGGGGAGAAGGTGCACACTCCCAAACTGGGATTGAACCTGGGACCCTGCTGCTTTGAAACAACAATACTACCATTGTGCTAGAATGGCACCAGAGATGAGGGACTCCAGTTAGTAGGAGTGACTGGAGCAGCTGAATTTCTCTCCTGAGATCACAGCATCTGGAGGCTGGGAATGGGGCCATTCAGACCATTTGAAAACCATGTCCGGCTCTCTGTGGAGCAGCCAGTCTATCCATTTGCCCCGTTCTATCCCCAAATCCCGTTGGTTTATTTCTCCCAGTCACCCATCCAATTTCCTATTGCAATCATCTCTGCTCTCCTACTCTCATAGGCAGTAGGTTCCAGGTTGTTACCACCGCTTTACAATGTACACAAGGCTGCTAGAGCACAGAGGAGTCTATTTGGCCTATTTTTCCCATTCCAGCTCTTATTCCAGACATTTACTCCCATAGTTTGACTATCTTGTTTTCTTTTTCAGATGTATCAAATTATCTTTGGAAGTTACAGTCCAATGAGATTCCAGCACCATTTATGGACATTGCATTCCAAATCACAACAACTCGCTGTGTTTTACAACAAATCATTGTGCATATGGTGTGTCTGGAGTTTCACAGTGTATTCAAAATGGTGGTCAACACCTTAGTTATTACACAAAATTAAGACCTCACTCTTTATCAATAATTTTGGTGAGGACACAACTGTTAGATATCCTACTTTGTGGACAGTTAGAACAAATGTAAATGTCTGTAAAACCTCTCACCACCACTAGACCTCCTAAAGTTTTAAAGCCAATGGAGTACTTTTGAACCATATTCGCTGTTGTATATAGGAAGCTGGAGTATGCATGTGTAAATCACATTTAGTTTTAAAATTATTATTTTCATAGTATACTCACTGTCATTAGTACAAGGTCAAGGAAGCCCTTTTATACCTCAAACATGTGGCCTTCCTGCAGCCATTTCATCTTCTGTAACCTTTTCTATATTAACTATGTATTGATTTCATTGCAAAAAACAATAATTAAATTAATGATTATTCAGCAGTGAACATTGATTATGATTAGTGAATTGGTATATTAGGTAATTATATTGCAAAGATGCGATCTTAAAACATAACACGATCAACCAAAATGTTTCCAGAAACTGCAGAGCTATCAGAATTGTTTGAAAAAATAATTACTTGATAATTTTGAGAAGTTACGAGATGTGGTGATAAGCCTGTATATAATATTACATGTACTCAGCAGTGTGACCTCCCACCAGTAGTTGGCGTCAGGCATCAGTCAAGTGACATCTGGCTATCAGCAGAAGGTGTAAGGCGTACACGAGGCCAGTCTCACATTAGGTTAGTTCCAAGAGAGTCTAATGTAACTCTGTGATAACTTAGTCCTGTATAGCATTCTGATCGTTACCTTACCACGTGTACATTAATAAATCATCGTTCTGGCTAATTCCCCAGCAGTTCTGTAGAATCATTGCAAGACAAGATCACAGAACACAACATTCAACATCATATTCTGTCAAGAATATGTGGGCTGGGCAGTGGCGTAATGGTATTGTTACTGTGCGAGTAATCCAGAGACCCAGGTGAATACTGGGGGATCTGGGATTGAAATCTGCCCATGACAGATGGTGAAACTGAATAAAGTCTTGAATTGAAAGTCTAATGATAACACCCTTGATTGTTGGTGAAAACTATCTGGTTCACTAATGTCCTTCAGGAAATCTGCTCTCCTTATGTGGCCTGGCCAACACGTGACTCCAGAGCCACGGTAATTTTGTGTTGATTTGGTAAGTGCCCTCTGAAATAGGCCTCACAAGATACGCTGTTCAGGGCAAATTGGAATGAGCAGTAAATGCTGGTCCAGCCAGTGACCCCCACCTCCCATGAATGAATCATTTTTAAGAAGACTTTTCAATTTGAAGACGAGTAAGAAACTGTCTCTTCAATTGGATTCAGATGTACCAATACACTGCGTACGTCCATCCAGATCGTTCATACATGAAAAACGAAATGCGGATCTTGGCCAGTTTGCTCAGTTCACAAAATTATTTAATGGCTTTGTGGACGCAGATTAATATTTAATCACCATCTGAAACATATCTAACGGTAATGTATGCTCATATAGACAGACACAAACGATACTGAAACTGAATTAGAGGAAATGGTCAGAGATTTAACTGAACCAGTTTAAAAAGATTTTTGGCATTCATGATGGAGAAACAGGGAAAAGCCACTCAGGGGAGATGAGGAAAATCCAGGCTCAGTGCGGATTTGCTGTCACCCCTCCTTTCTTATACATGAACGGGATTTAGGCTGCAGAACGTTTCACACCAAAACACAGAGGGTCAAATAGAAGAAACACATAATTCTCAATTCACTTCCATTCAACTATATTTGACTTTGTTTATAAGCTGACTGTGGTCAATCTCAACAACTATTCATGGGATTTGTATTACCCAGTGAAACACTGTCTTTTCTTGGTCAGTCAAGTTTACAATTCAATGGTGCATATCTCAGAGTTATTCAGATTGAAGACTCGAGAGCTATTCAACTCAAATGAAGTCAAAAATAACAATAATATACTGACATTCATGTTGAATACAAAACAAATATTGAGTAAAATTGATGGAAATCTTCTGTCGGAAGATAAGAATGTGCATTGATGATTGAACAGAGAGAATTGTTCCGTTAGATATTAGCTGAACAAATGTTAATGCAGAGATTGCCATGGCAGGGTTGTGCGGTCTGGTCGCTGTTCTTCGTGAAGGGCTGGGTAGATTGCTGCAATTAATGGCCTGTGAGTTTGCGCAGTTGTTTTGAAGGAAAGTAGTGGGGTGGCCTTGGCAAGATGTTCGTCTTCATCGATGATGTATTGAAGGCTGTTAAGAAGATGCAGTTTTTTCCGCTCCAGGGAATTCATCAGGCAAAAGGCTTCGGGAGTTCTTCCACAGACCCAAGAATCCAATGAGACAACCATGAACCGGAACAGCAGACCGAGAGATCTGTGGGACTGGAAGATCCAGCCAGCAAGAAGGACTGGAAAACCCAACCCATTGAAACAATCCAATCAGCTGATTCTGTTGCTCCTCTTCCACTAAACAACTCAGTAAAACTGCCTCGAAGACCTTTCTTGTCCAAATTCTGAACTCGCATCTTTCTCCTCTTTTCCTGTTTAGCACATTCGGCTAAATCGCTGGCTTTAAAGCAGGCCAGCAGCACGGTTCGATTCCCGTACCAGCCTCCCCGGACAGGCACCAGAATGTGGCGACTAGGGGCTTTTCACAGTAACTTCATTGAAGCCTACTCGTGACAATAAGCGATTTTCATTTCATTTCATTTCATTTTCCTGCTGTTTCCCATCATGCTCTCTCAGCGCTCATCTTGTCTGTTTGATTTACCCATTGCTCCTTTGACCTGATTCTCACTAAACCGTTGAACATCCAACTTCCAAAATCATTGAATCATAGAATTTACCGTGCAAAACAGGCCATGCGGCCCATCGAGTCTGCACCAGCCCTTGGAAAATGCACCCAATTCAAGGGCAGAGCTCCACCCTATCCCCGTAGCCCAGACCCGGGAAAGGATGAAATTTAGAGACAGTTTTGGTTCGGTGGGCTCGTGGAAGGGAGGGAAGCAGCAGAGGCAGCTGATCGGATTGACTCAATCTCAGTCACCGGGGGGGGGGGGGGGGGGGGTGGTTGTTCGACTGACAAGGGAGGGGTTTGATTTTAGAAGCGGGGAAGAGGTTGGGGATGGGCGCTGCAAGGAGGCGGGGCTACAGAGGCGCAGGACAGGGGCTGGGGGCAGGCCCAGGAAAGGGGATGGCTGACCGGCAAGGTGCCCCCAAATAGGGTGGTCACAATGGAACGTTAGAGAGCTAAATGGTCCGGTGCAGAGGGCAAAAGTGGTTGCGCATCTTAGGGCTTTAAAGGCGGATGTGATAATGTTGCAGGAGACGCACCTGATGGTAGAGGAACAGATTAGGTTGAGGAAGAGCTGGGGTTAGGCAGGTATTCCACTCAGGGCTGGATACTAAGACCAGGTGGGTTGCGATTCTGGTGAACAAGCGGGTGCAGTTTGAGGTGGGAGTATTGTTTCGGACGGGGGGAGGTCGCTACGTTATGGTTAGCGGTCAGCTGGAAGGGAGGAAGGTGGTCCTGGTCAACATATACATGCCAACTGGGATGATGCGGATTTCATAAAGAGGGTGCTGGGGAAGATCCCCGACCTGGGTTCCCACAAGCTGGTTATGGGAGGGAACTTCAATACAGTTATGGATCCAGGCCTGGGCCGGTCGTGCTCAAAATCGAGTGTCAGCAATGGGAAAAGAGCTGAGGGAGTTCATGGAGCAGATGCGGGGGGGCGGGTGGCAGGGGGGTCGACCCGTGGAGGTTTGGAAGGCCGACAGGGAAGGAGTTCTCCTGTTCTCGCACGTCCATTGGGTCTACTCCCGGATCGATTTTTTAATACTGAGTAGGGATCTATTGACAGGGGTGGGTGGATGCGCAGTATTCTGCAAAACACCATTTCCGACCATGCCCCACATTGGGTCGAGCTGAGGAGATACTTGAGGGCTTAAAGGCCATGCAGTCAGGTAAGGAATCGGGGCCCGGATGGGTACCTGGTTGTATTTTATAATTAAGTTCTCCGGCATATTGGGGCCGCTGCTGGTCAAGGTTTTTAATGAGGCAAGGGACAGCGGGTGCTGTCCCAGACAATGTCGCAGGCCACCATCTCCTTGATTTTGAAACGGGACAAGAACTCGGAGTCGTGTGGGTCTTATAGGCCGATCTCCCTTCTTAACGGGGACACTAAACTGCTGGCAAAGCTTTTAGCCACTAGGATTGAGGATTGTGTGCCGAGTGATATTAGGGAGGACCAAACAGGGTTCATTAAAGGTAGGCAACTGGTGGCGAATATAAGAAGATTGCTCAATGTGATCGTGATGCCCCCAGCGGAAAGGAGGAGGAGGTAGTGGTGGCAATGGACGCGGAGAAGGCATTTGACCGATTAGAGTGGAACTATTTATGGGAGCTGCAGGGATGGTTTGGATTTGGGGTGGGTTTCATCGACTGGGTCAGGCTGCAATATCAGGCCCCGGAGGCGAGTACGAGGACAACAGGACGACTTCCGACTATATTAGACTGCACCGCGGGACGGGACAGGATGGCCCCCTCTCCCCACTGCTGTTTCCGCTATAGAGCTGCTGGCAATTGCTCTGAGGGCTTCAGAGGGTTGGAAGGGGCTGGTGCGGAGGTGGGATGCGCTCCCGCTGTCGTTAGCTGGGAGAGTTCAGACAGTGAAAACGACGGTCCTCCAGAGGTTCTTATTCGTGTTCCAGCGTCTCCCCATTTTCATTCCACGTTCCTTTTTTAAGAGGGTAAGCAAGATCATTTTGGGCTTTGTATAGACGGGCAAGTCCCCGCGAGTGAAGAGGGTGATGCTCGAGCGGAACCGGGGGGGGGAAGGGGGGCTTGCACTGCCGAATTTCAGCAACTATTATTGGGCGGCTCACGTAGCCATGATAAGGAAGTGGGTGGTGGGGGGAGGGTCAGCTTGGGAGCGGGTGGAGGCAACCTCGTGTAGGGGTACCAGTCTGGGTGCGTTGGTGACGGTGCCTCTGCCATTCCCGCCGGCGCGCTTCTCCACCAGCCCTGTAGTGGTGGCGACCCTTTGGATCTGGGGACAGTGGAGGGGGGACGTGGGAGCAATGGGAGCATCGGTCGGGTCCCCGATATGTGACAACCTTTGGTTTTCCCCGGGGAGGTTGGACGGGGAGTTCTGGGTATGGCGGAGGGCTGGGATTGAGCGGATGGTGATTTGTTTTTGGAAGGGAGCTTCCCTAGCTTGGGGACGCTGGAGGCCAAGTTTGGGCTGACGAGCGGGAATGAATTCCGGGATATTCAGATGCGGGACATTTTGCGCAGGCAGGTGCCATCTTTTCCACTCTTGCCTCTCAAGGGAATCCAAGATCGGGTAGTGCCTAGAGGATGGGTGGGGAGGGAAATGTCTCGGATATTTGAAAGAAGCTCATGGGGGCGGAGGAGATGCAGACCGAGGAGCTGAGGCATGGGAGGAGTTGGGAGGGGAGATTGAGGAATGCCTGTGGGCGGACGCACTGAGCAGGGTTAATGGGACTGCAACATGTGCCAGGCCCTGCCAGATTCAATTAAGGTCGTCCCACCGGCTCACATGACAGTGTCCCGATGAGCAGATTCTTCGGCGTAGAGGACAGGGTATAAAGTGTCTGAGAGGACCGGCAGACCATGTCCACATGTTTTGGGCGTGTCCAAAACTTAGGAGATAATGGTCGGGGTTCGAGGGCGTCATGTCCAGAGTATTGAACACGAGGGTGGTAATGAGTCCAGAGGTGGTGATTTTTTGGGTTTCAGGGGCGCCGGAAGTCCAGGGGGAGAAAGAGGCCGACGTTTGGCCTTTGCTTCCCTGGTCGCCCGGAGACGGATACTTCTAGCTTGGAGGGTCTCAAAGACCCCGAAGTCGAGTGATACATGTGATGTTACGGTATGGGGAGAATTGTGGGGTGTTATGGGGCTGTTAGTTGCATATTACTGCTTTTTGCTATACTTTTTGTTATATTTTCTGTAAAAAATTCCAATAAAAATTATTTAAAAAAAAAAAAAAAAAAAGACCCCGAAGTCGGAAGACTGGCTGTCAGACATGGCGAGTTTCCTGGGCTTAGAGAAAATCAGGTTTGCCTTGAGAGGGTCGTTGTTAGGGTTCGCCCGGAGGTGGCAACCATACATTGACTTATTTGCGGATCATTAATCGTCAGCAGGGCGGGGGGGGGGGGGGGGGGGGGGGGGTTAGGGTAATGTAGTATAGGGGGTCATTTAGGCAGATCTGGGTGGGGTGGACTACGGCAATTGCACTATGTACTTTGTTTACTGTACATCCCTTTTGTTTTCATGTTCTGTAATTCTACTGTTTACAATGTCGGAAAATACCTCATTAAAATTGTTTGTTTAAAAAAAATGTTTCATCACACTGCGTTTTTTAAAATGTTTTTATTGAGTTTTCATATTTTATATCCAACAAATTACAATTATTAGAAAAAAAACACGCAGAAATTAACATATATATTTACACGTAAGCATCTTCATAATAACAACTGTGGCCGCCCCCTTTAGCCAACATACATATTTACATTCCCCAATATGGCCAAGGCACATGTTTATAGGCATTTATTTACAGTTTGGTTTGGGCCTTAGCTAGCCATCAAACCCCCATAACGAACCCGTAGCCCCCCCCCCCCTCCCCCCCCCCCCCCCCCCCCCCCCCCCCCCCGGCTACCTTCCCCCGATTCCCGTCCATTTCCCCCTGATTCTTGGCCACCCGACTATTCTTCCTCTTGTTCGTTGGCCACAAACAGGTCCCGGAACAATTGCATGAATGGCTTCCCACGTTCTGTGGAAACCGCATTCTGACCCTCGGATGGCGAATTTGATTTTCTCCATTTGGAGAGATTCCGAGAGGTCGGACAGCCAGTCTGCAGCTCTGGGTGGTGCTGCTGACCGACAGCCAAACAGGATTCTACGGCGGGCAATCAGGGAGGCAAAGGCAAGGGCGTCCGCCCTCCTCCCCAGGAATAGTTCTGGCTGGTCTGAAACCCCGAAGACTGCCACTATTGGGCATGGCTCCACCCTCACCTCCATCACTTTGGACATTGCCTCGAAGAAGGCTGTCCAGTACCCTGCAAGTCTGGGGCAAGACCAGAACATGTGGGCGTGGTTGGCCGGGCCTCTTTGGCACCGTTCACATCTGTCCTCCACCTCCGGGAAGAACCTACTCACACGGTTTCTTCTTAAGTGGGCTCTATGTACCACTTTTAGTTGCGTCAGGCTGAGCCTTGCGCACGTGGAGGTGGAGTTGACCCTATGCAGTGCTTCGCTCCAGAGTCCCCACCCTATCTCAATCCCCAGGTCGTCCTCCCATTTCGTTCTTGTTGCGTCCAGTACGGTGTCGTCCCTTTCTACCAGTCGGTCAAACATGTTGCTACAGTTCCCTTTCTCTAGGATGCTTGTGTCCAGTAGGTCCTCCAGTAGTGTCTGTCGTGGCGGTTGTGGGTACGTCCTTGTCTCCTTTCGTAGGAAGTTTTTGAGCTGACCTGGCTAGCCGAAATTTCTCTGTCAGTTCATCCAGTGTTGCGATCCTGTCATCCGTGTATAGGTCCCTGACTGTCAGTGTCCCCCCGTCCTGCCTCCACCTTTTGAAGGTGGCGTCAGTCAGTCAGTGCTGGTGTGAACAGTGCTTGTCCGACATTTTGGTCAGGCCAAATTGCTGCCGCAGTTGGTTCCAGGATTGGAGGGTGGCTGTCACCACTGGGCTGCTGGAGTGTTTTTTGGCTGGGGATGGGAGTGCTGCCGTGGTGAGGGCCCAGAGGGAGGTCCCCATGCAGGCGGCCTCCTCCGCACGCACCCACTCGGCTTCTGGCTCCTGGATCCATCCCCTTACTCGCTCGGCTGTTGCCGCCCAGTGGTAGAATTGTAGGTTTGGGAGGGCTAGCCCCCCCCCCCCCCCCCCCCCCCCCCCCCCCCCCCCCCCCCGGATTTGTTTTTTGTAGGACCTTCTTTGGATCCTAGCATTTTTACCCCCCCATACAAACACCATGATAGGTTTGTCCAGCATTTTGAAAAAGGCCTTGGGGATGTAGATCGGAATGGATCTAAACAGGAAGAGGAACCTGGGCAGTACGTTCATTTTGATCATCTGGACTCTCCCCGCGAGGGAGAGTGGGAGTGTGTTCCATCTTTGCAGGACACACTGCGTATTTAACACAAATCTAATTTATTTGACTTTTAGCCAGAATATTAGCTCCTGTAAATGGGCTGGAGTTTGTCATCAGCAGGAAGAGACCCAAATGAACATGGTTCAGTCCTGAATGTGAGTAACAGCAAAACCCAATCATTGTCGTTACTTGTGGCTTCGTTGGTGTCTCCGCAGGGAGGATGACTGAGTGAATCCCTTCCCACACTTGGAGCAGGTGAATGGCCTCTCCCCAGTGTGAACTCGCTGATGTACAGTGAGGTGAGATGCGTGTCTGAACCCAGTCCCGCAGTGAGAGCACCTAAACGGTTTCACGTCAGTGTGAACACGTTGATGGCTCATTAGATTCCCAGAACTTTTGTAGCACTTCCCGCAGTCTGGACATTGAAACGGTCTCTCGTCAGTGTGAACACGTTGATGATTCAGCAGGTCGGATGACTTAGTAAATCCCTTCCCACACGTGGAGCAGGTGAACGGTCTCTCCCCAGTGTGAACTCGCTGGTGATTCCGCAGGGCTGTTAACTGAATAAATCCCTTCCCACACTTGGAGCAGGTGAATGGTCTCTCCCCAGTGTGAACTCGCTGGTGTATGGACAGATTAGATGACTCAGTGAATCCCTTCCCACACTGGGAGCAGGTGAACGGTCTCTCCCCAGTGTGAACTCGCTGGTGGGTCTGCAGGTCGGATGATCGAGTGAATCCCTTCCCACAATTGGCACAGATGAACGGTCTCTCTCCAGTGTGAACTCGCTGGTGCTGCTGCAGGGTGGATGACTGAGTGAATCCCTTCCCACACTTGGTGCAGGTGAATGGCCTCTCCCCAGTGTGAATTCGCTGATGCACAGTGAGGTTATATGATCGTCTGAACCCAGTCCCACAGTGAGAACACCTGAACGGTCTCTCCTCAGTGTGAATACGTTGATGGTGCATCAGATTCCCAGAACTTTTATAGCTCTTCCCGCAGTCTGGACATTGAAACGGTCTCTCATCAGTGTGAACCCACTTGTGTCTCTGCAGGGTGGATGACCCAGTGAATCCCTTCCCACACTTGGGGCAGGTGAATGGTCTCTCCCCGGTGTGACTGCGTCGATGAGTTTCCAGCCTGGATGGGGAAGTGAATCCTTTCCCACAGTCCGCACATTTCCACGGTTTCTCCTCAGTGCGGCTGCATTTCTGTCTCATGGGGCCTGATGACGTGTACGGTTTCTCCCCACTGTGAACGATGCTTTTTCCTTCCATGTTCAAAATCCGCTGATATTCAGGATATGATAAATTGAGGGCTCTGTCAGATCCTGATGTGATGCTTGGTTTGAGTTTTCGGACTTTGAAGCCTCCCCTTTGAACACCCTGTGAAACTGATTAAAAAGAAAAAATAGAAAGTGAGAGAGAATCCACAAAAACACTAAGGCAGGTTGTGAAATTGAGCTGAATGAATCTGGTCATTTGTGGGGCCGGCTCTGGGAAAAAGTGACCATGAAAACTGCTGGATTGTTATAAAAACCCAACTGGCCTCTTTGGGAGGAGAGAGAAAGAGGTGAGAGAAAGACATATTAAGAGTAGTTGGCAAAGCAAATTCCATCTTGAGCTTCATAAACAGCAATATTGATAGTGAAACTATGCTTCTGGTGGCATGGTGCTTAGCACTGCTGCCTCACAGTGCCAGGGACCCGGGTTCAATTCCGACCTTGGTGACTGTGTGGAGTTTTGCACTTTCACCCCGTGTCTGCGTGGGTGTCCACCCGGTGCTCAGGTTTCCTCCCACAGTCCAAAGAAGGGAAAGTTAGGTGGATTGTCCTTGATAAATTGCCCCTTAGTGTCCAGGGATGTGCAGGTTACAGGGACAGGGTAGGGGTGTGGGCCTGGGCAGGGTGCCCTTTCAGAGAATCAGACTTGATGGGCCGAATGGCCTCCTTCTGCACTATAGGAATTCTATGGTTCTAATTCTATTCTGTGAATCTTTATAAAGCTCGGGTGTAGAAGTCAACTATTTCCTAACACATCTAATAGGGAAAAGATAGCTATTTAGGATAAATATTAAGCCCCAATTTTACCCATTGAGGAAATGAAGGATTTCAACATTCTCATAACCTCAGATCATCTCAAAACATCCAGCTTACAAACCAGCATCCTTTTTACTGTCCTAATGATTTTCCAGAGACCCAAAATTAATATTTTACTGTCCTAATCATGTTCCAGAGTCACACAAATATTTTTTACTGTCCCAATGATTTTCTCGACACCCAGGTATGAATCTCACCAAGGTAGAAGGTAAAATTTGAATTCATTGAAAGTTTACTGATGACCATGAAGCCATTGTTGGTTGTTGCAAAGACCCATCTGGTTCACTGATGTCCTTCAGTGAAGGAAATCTTCTATCCTTACCTGGTCTGGCCTACATGTGACTCCAGATCCACAGTCAGCTGGTTGACTCTTAAAATGCCCTCCGAGATACACTCAGTTCAAGGGCAATTAGGGCTGGGCAGTGAATGCTGGCCCAGCCAGCGACACCCACATCCCGGGAATGAACAGAAAAGAAAATCTGCCATCCTTACCTGGTCTGGCCGACACGATTCCAAACCAGAGCAATGTGGTTGACTCTTTAAATGCCCTCCGAGATGGCCGAGCCAGCCACTCGGTTTGAGGGAAATTAGGGATGGGCAATAAATGTTGGCCCAGCCAGTGACTCCGACAAATGAATGAAATAAAATCCTGGAGACTCCAGTCAGTCAATCTGGGAGAGTTGGTATCCGGTCCAGGCTCACAGCGCATGTGCCCTGCGGCCCCTTGTCCTCTGTAAAGATGGCGGCCGGAAAACCCGGGCCTATCACCGCTCAGCTCTCACTCTGTTCAGTGCCCGTTAAAATGGGACCGTTAACATTTTACTCGGGTGTTGAAGCCTCCACGGGGTATTTATGAAGCCTCCCGGCTCACTCCGCAGATTCTATTGCTCCCCGGCCACCCACCGGCTCCAATCCTGAAATTTGCTCCATTGTTTCTTTCCTGCTCCTCGCACCGTCAACGACAACCTGAACTGCGCATGCGCTGGGCACAGCCCAAAATGTCACAATGCGCGGGGAGTGATCGGTGGCGGCTCTGGACCAATAGGAACAGAGGGGGTGGGATTGGAAGACCGGACACGAGCGGCTGGTCCTCCAACCAATGGGAGTGAATGAGGGGCGGGGCTGGACTGTGAGTGAAGCATGCGCAGTGCGGGTGATGGGCAGACGTGTCCACAATGGGTAAAGGGGGGGATGGCGGGGCGGAGGGTCCGGCGGGTGGACAGAGAGGCTCCGGAAATAAACTGAGTGGATCCCCCCTCCCCCCGTTTACACCGAGCGGGGCCGCAGCCACCAGATCAATGAAGAGCCGCTTTGTATCAGGTTGGCCATTGGTTCCAGAGGTTGTTCCCTGGTCTCCACCATCGCTTCTTTATCAGTGAATCACTGAATGGTCACAATACCGACTGAGGCCATTCAGCCCGTCCTGTCTGTGCTGGCTCTCTGTGCCAGAGCCAATCAGCCCCTCCCACTCCCTTGTCCTTTCACCAACAAGACCAGCAGCAAATATTCCCCATCCCCAGTTACCTGTGGAGAAGATGATGTTTGACCTTCTTGAACCGCTGCTGTCTGTGTGGTGAAGGGACTCCCACAATGCTGGAGTTAAAGGTTATTCACCCAGTGATGGTGAATGAACAGTGATACATGTCCAAATCAATAACACTGTGTATTTATATAGCGCGCTTTGTGTAATGGACCGTTTTGAGGTACTCCATGGGTGGGATAAAAAGCAATATTTGACACAGAGTCATGTAAGGAGATAAGAGAGCAGGGCAGATGGTCAGAGTTGGATTTAACGAGTATCTTAAAGGAGGACAGGAAGATAGAGAAGTCAAGAGGCTTGGGGCGGAAATTCCAGAGTTTATGGCCTCAGCTCGAGGCATGGATACCAAACATGGAGTGATTAAAATCAGGAATGGTCAGGAAGCTGGAATGAGAGGAGTGCAGAGACCTTGGAGGTTGTGAGGCTGGAGCAGATTGCAGAGACTGGGAGATAAGAGCGTGGAGGAGATTACAGAGAGAGAGAGACCAGAGCATGGGGGAAGATTACAGAGAGATAGAGAATGGCATGGAGGAGATTACAGAGAGATAGAGAATGGCATGGAGGAGATTATAGAGAGTGGAAGGGGGTGAGGGGGGAACAAGAGCATGGAGACTTTTTTAATGTATCTGCTTCGTAACTGGGAGCCTTTGTAGGTCTGTGAGCATGACTGAAACTTGGTGTGATTAAGCAATAAAGATCTCGGGTTCATAGGGAGGTTTAATGTGGGGGACCAGCTGGGACTGCATTAGAACTGTTAAATCTACAGAGAACAAAGGAATGGGTGAAAATTTCATCATCATCCAAATGCTGACGGATTTTGAACATGGACGGGAAACAATACCGTTCACAGTGGAAACTGTGCTCAGGTTCTGTGTGGCTGAGATTTCAGCCGATCAGCTGTCCTGTTGAGACAAACGCAGTTACAGCAGAGAGAGAACGTAGAAACGTGCGGACTGTGGGAAGGGATACAATTACCCATTGAAGTGGAAATTCACAGTGACACTCACACAGGGGAGAGATCGCTCACTTGCTCTGAGTGTGGGAAGACATTCACTACCTCATCCCACCTATTGACCCCAATGAGTCCACACTGGGAAGAGACCATTCCGCTGCTCCGAGTGTGGGAAGGGATTAGCTCACTCAGCCAACCCGCTGAGACACCAGCGAGTTCACACCCACGAGAGACCTTTTAAATACCCAGACTGCGGGAAGCACTGTAGAGGTTCTGGGGAACTGATGTCCCATCAACGTGTTCACACTGACATGACACCGTTCAGGTGCTCTGACTGTGGAACTGGGTTCAGGCGATCATCTGATCTCACTGTACATCAGCGTATTTACACTGGGGAGAGACCATTCACCTGCCCTGTGTGTGGTAAAGGATTCACTACCTCATCCTACCTGCTGACACACCAGCGACTTCACACTGGGGAGAGGCCGTTCAGCTGCTCTCAGTGTGGGAAGGGATTCACTCAGTTATCCAACCTGCTGACACACCAGCGCACTCACAACGGGGAGGGGCTGTCTGATGCCCTGTGTGAGTAGAGAGTATATCAGACATACACCCTTCTGAGACACCAGTGAGTTCATACTGAGGAAAGGCTGAATACCTGCTCTGTGTGTGGAGGGATTCACTCAATCACACAGTCGCCTGTTGGACAGTCATTCACTATCTCCATGTGTGGAAATGTTTCAACTGACCTGATCAATCATCAACTTGTTCATACTGGGGAAAGGCTGGGCAGTGATATGACGTGAGAGTGGATTCATTAATCATCCAATCTGTGGATACACCAGCAAGTTCCCACTGGGCTAAGACTGTTCACCTGCTCCGTGTGTGGGAAGGGATTCACTCAGTCGTTTAAACTTCTGACTCGTCAGTGAGTTCACACTGCACAGAGGCCGTGTGTGTGTGTGTGTGTGTGTGTGTGTGTAAAAGGATTTGATCATCATCACAACTGTAAACTTGTCAATTACAAAGTGGAGAGAGGATATTCACCTGCTTCCTGTCTGCAAACACATGAATGGATATCGGATTGATCAGAGATCCTGGAATTCATTTCAAATTGTTGCAGACTTGCTCTCTGAAGGCTAAATATAATTTTCTGTTGCTTCACACCTCCACTCTATCCCAGTAACCCCACCTAACCTTTTTGGACACTCAGGGCAATTTATCATGACCAATCCACCTGAGCTGCACATCTTTGGGCTGTGGGAAGAAACTGGAGCACCCGGAGGAAACCCACACAGACACAGGGAGAAAGTGCAGACTCCGCACAGACAGTGACCCAAGCCGGGAATTGAACCTGGGACCCCGGAGCTGTCAAGCAACAGTGCTAACCACCGTGCTACCGGAGACCAGGAAGAAGTGATGATGAAAGTTACTGGATTATTGTGAAAACTCAACTGATTCGCTAATATCCATCAGGGAGGGAACCTTCCACTTGGTCTGGACCTACACAGGACTCTGGCCTCTCAGAAAGGAGAGAGATAGAGGTGGCAAGTAAAGGAGAAGGATTTTGTATATCTGCAAGACATATTGAGAGATTAGTTAGTAAAGCCAATGGGGTGTTGAGCTTCATAAGCAGGAAAACTGATACAAAAACCGGGAAGTTATGCTGAATCTTTCTAAAGCTCTGGTTAGGTCACGTCGCGAGTATTGTGTCCAGATTTGGTCACTAGACTTTAGGAAAGATGTGAAGATTCTTGAGAAGTTACAGACTTACCAGAATAGTTGGAGCAAAAGAAGCTGAGGGGAGATTTGATTCAGGTTCTCAAGATTCTGACGGGTTTGGATCAGGTGGACAAAAAAAATCTGGGACAGAGATTTACATTTTTGGATAAGAGATAGACGGGGATGTGAGGGAGAATATTTTTACACAGTGAGTGATAATGACCCAAAACCTGCTGCCCACGAGGGGGTGGAAATAGGCACGATGAATGATTTTGAACAACATTGGAGAGACACGAGGGAAATAAACCTGCAAGGACACGGGATAGAGCAGGAGAACGGGACTGACTGGATTGCTGTGGAGAGCTGGCACGGACTCAATGGGTGGAATGGCCTCCTCTGTACCATTATGACTCTATGGCTCTTTCCAAGAAATCCTTAAATCCTTACAGTGCAGAAAGAGCCCATTCGGACCATCGAGTCTGTACTGTCCCTCTGAAAGAACACCCTACCGAGGCTTACTCTCCCACCCTATTCCCATAACACTACCTTTGTACACAAAGGGACAATTTAGCATGGCCAATCCACCTAACCTGCACATGTTTGTGGGAGGCAAATGGAGAACCCGGAGGAAACCCACGCAGACTGGGGAGAATGTGCACAGTCCACACAGTCTTTCCTTTGTTGCACCTTGTAATTTAACCCGGGGGGGGGGGGGGTTCCAGATATCACTCAGGTAAATCTGTGCTACACTCCCTCCGAGGCCATTCTATCCTTCCTCAGGTTTGTTGCCCAGAACTGAACACAGTTCTCCAGGTTTGGTCTAACCAGGGTTTGTGAATCTCGGGGCTTTTCCAGTCACACTGAGACCTGAAATCTTCCCTCACAGACACAACAGACAAACCTTTTACCTTCCACACCCAGATGCTGCTGAAATTCAGGTTCTGATGAATCGAGTGACTCTGTTAGAACGCGATGTGATGTCTGGTTTGAGTTTCCAGTCTGCTAAACCTCCTCTTCCAGTATCCTGTAAATGAACAGAAACCTCACTGTCAGTTGTCATCGTTCTCAAGCTGGCACCGTTAACTTCTCCGAACAAATGATTCACAGGAATATCCGAGCAGATTTACGAGAGATAGCTCAACAAGCATCTCGCTGAACTAATTTATTGTTCACACAAAGTGGCACATAGTTCTAACTTATTGAACACATGCACAGTCATTGTTTAAAGTTTCAATCTGGTATATATAAACACACACTTTCACCTACTCTTTGCAGGCACTGCTTATCTTGTTATTGTCCAATGTCCCTATCTGTTACTGAGACAGCCGTTACCTCCTGTTCCTTGTTATTGTCCACTGTCCCTATCTGTTACTGAGACAGCCGTTACCTCCTGTTCCTTGTTATTGTCCACTGTCCCTATCTGTTACTGAGACAGCCGTTACCTCCTGTTCCTTGTTATTGATGTTCGCTGTCCTTGTGAGAACACAGCTGCAGATTCTGCTGACTTGTGCTTAAAGTTTTACAAAGCTCAATTTGAATTTTTGTAACAATCTGTAACCCCTTTTCTGGTGTTTTATTCAGACTGAAACCTCATTCTTAAATCATATCATAACCTTAACATGTACTATTTATTTCCCCTTCACACAGTCCAGGGTAGAAACCTGGATGACCACTCCTGCTCCCTGCTCCAGGATGACCCCTCCTGCTGCCTGGTCCAGGATGACCCCTCCTGCTCCCTGCTCCAGGATGACTGCTCCTGCTCCCTGCTCCAGGATGACCCCTCCTGCTCCCTGGTCCAGGATGACCGCTCCTGCTCCCTGCTCCAGGATGACCCCTCCTGCTCCCTGGTCCAGGATGACCGCTCCTGCTCCCTGCTCCAGGATGACCCCTCCTGCTCCCTGCTCCAGGATGACCGCTCCTGCTCCCTGCTCCAGGATGACCCCTCCTGCTCCCTGGTCCAGGATGACCGCTCCTGCTCCCTGCTCCAGGATGACCCCTCCTGCTCCCTGGTCCAGGATGGCCACTCCTGCTCCCAGCTCCAGGATGACCTCCCCTGCTCCCTGGTCCAGGATGGCCGCTCCTGCTCCCTGCTCCAGGATGGCCGCTCCTGCTCCCTGCTCCAGGATGACCCCTCCTGCTCCCTGGTCCAGGATGACCCCTCCTGCTCCCTGCTCCAGGATGACCCCTCCTGCTCCCTGCTCCAGGATGGCCGCTCCTGCTCCCTGCTCCAGGATGACCCCTCCTGCTCCCTGGTCCAGGATGACCCCTCCTGCTTCCTGCTCCAGGATGACCCCTCCTGCTGCACATTGACCCTTTTGTCATCAGCAGTCGCTCGATTCGAGGATGGGGTCTACTCAGGGTCATGTTTTTCTGCCCCAGGTCTTCATGTGACTGAACAGAGCTGCAGATTTTTGGACACATGGGGAAAGACATGGGATCCAGAGAGCAGAATTTGCTTCATTATCTTTCCTTATCTGCCATTGTTCTGCTTCATCAATCAGGCACCTGGGTCTCTACAAACCAGGGTCATGGATGTCAAATTACCCAGGTCAAAGGTTAATGCAGTTTGATGGTCATAAAGAACAAAGAAAAGTACAGCACAGGAACAGGCCCTCCAAACATGCCACCCATCTGAACTAAAAACCCCTCCCCTTCTGGTGACCACATTCCTCTATTCCCGTCTTATTCATATTATCGTCAAGACGCCCCCTAAAACTCACTATCGTCCCTGCTTCCACCACCACCCCCGACAGCGAGTTCCAGGCTTTCACCACCCTCTGTGTAGAATAACGTACCTCATACATCTCCTTTAAAACTTGCCCCTCGCACCTTAAACCTATGCCCCCTAGAAATTGTCTCTTCCACCTTGGGAAAAAGTTTCTGACTATCCACTCTGTCTATACCCCTCACAATCTTGTAGATTTCAATAAGGCCGTTCCTCAAGCTCCGTTGTTCCAGTGGGAACAAACCTGATTTCTCCAATCTCTTCTCATAGCTAATACCCTCCAGAACAGGCAACATCTGGTAAATCTTTTCTGTATCTTCTCCAAAGTCTCAACATTCCTCTGGTAGCCTGGCGACCAGAATTGAACTCTATATTCCAATTGCGGCTAAACTAAGTTTCTATAATGTTGCAACATGGCAATTTTTTAACTCAATACCCTGGCCGATGAAGGCATGCATGTCGTATGTCTTCTTGAGGACCTTCTCCACCTGTACTCCCACGTTCAGTGACCTGTGTACCTGTACACCCAGATCCCTCTGCCTATCAATACTCTTTTTAAAAAAAAAACATTTTATGAAGGCATTTATGATTTTATAACAAACGACACCAACACAAATGTAAACACAATTCAGTGAGTAACACATCCCTCCTTCTCCCACAGCTCCTGCCTACTCTAGACACAAAATAGCCTGACTCCCCTCCTGCGGTATTGTGTGAAGCAAATAATGGTATGATGGGAAAACTAGTCAAGTCTTCTTGGTACAATTGAATTTAACCTAAGACACAGATTCAGAATACACATAAACAGCATGTCCTGAGAGTCTAGATAAGGCTTGAACTTAGCAGTCTCAATACATAACAAGCTGAACAACTGTCTCTTTCTGTATGTAAACAACTTCTTCCCTTTCTTAAAACAAAGACAAGATAATGATATGAAACTCAAGTCCCCTAACGGTCCGCAAGGTGACGCCATTGTAACGATTATTACTTATGTTTTACTTTCAATCAAATTCCTGACCAAGCTGTATTCATGTTACCTTGATCCTATAATGTATAAGAATCGCCTTCTTTTCTGTACTATCGCAGACTTGGGACGGACTCCGCAGTTTGTAATTGACTGCCTTCCCCGACTCCAAGTATCAGCCATTTTCTGCTAGCAGTTCTAATTAGTGAATAAAGTTCAGTTTTGCTTACCTAATGAATGCTGTTTGAATTTCTCCATCACAGTCAAGACGCGGGGAAAATATAGAATACAACATTTGGCGCTGCGAGAAAAAATCCAATATCCTGAAGTGAGCTTCCATGAGGGACTGAGAAAAAGTGATCAAAGCCATGACCGGAGTAAAGAGACGGACGCCGGCACAAGGTAAGATTGACCTTGGTCTCTCTCTCTCTCGGATCTGTGCTGCGACCCCTCATCCCTGACGGAAGTAACTAAACAGGTGACGGTTCTCGAATCTAAATTTGACTGTGAGTATATTTTTTTTGTGTAATTAGCCGCAGGTCAGGGACCTTGTTGATCTCGTTTTTCATCCGCATCAGATTTATACAGGCTGTCAATAAGTTTTGGGGTCAGGGACCCTGTCAATAATTTTTTCGGGTCAGGGACCCTGTCAGTAAATTTTTGGGGTCAAGGACCCTCCAATTTGATTTGGTACCAGAAATTTTGTTTGAGCGTTTTTTTTGCCTGGGGCACATTTTACTGACATTATGGGACAAACTTTAGACAAAACTAGCGGCAACTCCCCTCTATTTTTCATGTGTTTAGAAACCCTTTCTCAAGAACGTAATATTCGAAGATTGGCTGCAGCGCTGCTTTAAACAATAAATTAGGTAACGATATCTGGCCAGTAGGTAACACAGGGAACTTGGAACTTTGACAATAGCATTGATGCAGGAAAAAAAAGCAATCTGGAAAAAAAAATGCCGGTTTCAAATTGTTTAATTTTACAGTGGAAAGAAACAGTCCACTTAACGCAACGAACAATCACAATGAGTTCGAGAGATAACGCCCGCAAAAGAGATATTAATGAGTGTGTGAACGGTAAATTAAAAAATTGGGAGACTTTAAAATTGTAATGTGAGCTTTGGGATAAAGACAATCAAAATGATAAAAAGCAATTCGGCAATAACAAATCTCCTGCCGGCAGAAAAGTAGGACTGGCCAATCAGATTATAGGAAAGGAGGATCCTCCCAGTTGCTCTGGCATGCCGATGTTCCCATATTCAAGCGATACGGAAGACGAGGAGAATTTGAACCCTGGACCCCACCCTCATTTTGCGCTCCCCGATTTTACAATTCCACTTTCCCAAGTCCTGACTCCCACTTCTGATCCCATTACCAATGAAACTCCTGCTAACGTATCCCCCTTAGCGACACGCACTCGGTCACAGACGGAAGCCGTAAATATCGAACAACCCTTCTCTACGGAAAACATGATAATTGACTAAAAGGTATTGATTAAAAGATCCACAATAAGGAAATTATAGAAGTGAAGTTAATAAGTTACCAATTTAGAAGCATGCTGGCAATAATGACTGGATTTTAACATTGTTTTTGAACGAAATTTAGTAGATCAGATGATGTTAACTGACTACTGCTTGGAATGTTGTACTGGCCTTATTATGATAACAAGTGGTTCTTCTGAAGGACAACAAAATGCGTACTCAAATTGTTTTTAAACTAATGGCAAAACATTCATAATTCCTCTTGCAAATGTTCCCAAGCTTCCCAAAATGTTCCAAAGTTGTTCAGTTCACACTATATCAGTTTAAAAGAAAGTAACTTTACGAATAAGAGTAACTGAAATATGAATAAGTTTTTAGATTGCGTGAAAAGACGTAAATGGCATCACGCCAAGTTCTCCGCTCCTTAGATTCTGCAGGAAACATTAACCATTTCAGCAGACAGTTGGTCTTTTTTGAATTGACAAAAAAAAATACTTCTCAAAGAATAGCTAATGCCTCTAAAATTAATCAGTGCAAATTGACTTAAATGGGATAACACAGATAAAGTTTTCGAAAGAGAATGAAAAATGTTTTTGTTCAAAATTTGTCCGCAAGGACAAGGGCTGAATCCAAGAGAGAGAAAGAGAGACAGAGGAAGAGATTGAAGGAGAGAGAGAGAGCCAGCGACAAGAGACAGGAACTGTTAGAGATAGCGAAAGAGAGCAAGCCCGGGAAAGGCAGAGATAGAGAGGTAGGCAGATAAAGAGAAAGAGCAACAAGAGTTCCAAAGACAGACAGAGTTATGTAGAGAGGGAGAGAGATAGATAAGAGAGAGAGGGAAAGAATTCATATTTCATTTTTCAGACTTTGACTTTAAAAATTATGTTTCAAGCTGTGATGATTTGAAAGAAGTAAAGAGATATCGATGCCAACATGGTCCTTGTTATTACTTGAAACCTTCGCGATAAAAGGTTCCCGTTAACTTTGTAAGGCGGGTGGCATAGAATCTTTACAGTGTCACCTTCGAGCTGTTAATTGGTTTGCATGGAGCGCGATTACTCCGTGATTTAAATTATAATCTCCTGCAGATGCGGATAACTCTGCTTAATAACACATAAACAGGGCAAAAAGCGTGCGGACCCTGACATAAAACATCACACACGTAATTTCCTTAATCAATTGTTAAAATTGTAATCGGAAGGACCATCTGGCATCAGACAAAGTGTGCAATGGGTAAAACTTTAGATACAACTTTTTAAAATGGCAGCGTACTGCAAACGCTGGGTGAACAACTAAAAAGCCTATCAACAGTAATAGAAACTCAACAAGTGATTTAGGAAAATAATAGGGCGTCAACTGCTAAAAAGTTAGTTGCTCTATGGAGGGAATATTGGCCAAAATTGAAGGATGCTTCCTTGTTAGCCAGCTGGCAGGATAAAGAATTAAAATTGAGTATAGAATTGACAAGTCTTGAAAACGGAATGCGCATATGGAAAAGAACCAAGTTAGGCTATCCACCTTGATTAGAAAGTTGCTGATTAGACACTGCAAATTCGGAGCGGTAATACAGTGCATTGATAATGGTATGTTTATAGAACTGTCTCAAATACGAGGTCACCAGCTGCAGAATTTAATAACTTCTGTGCCTGCGCCTGATTGCTCTGTGTTCTATGCTGGCAGCTAACGTTAACCCTGAGTACCACTGTTTAAAACGCCCGATAAAGTCCAGATGAGAGAATATAGTGACCCAAGCCTTGATAACCGCATTACCATATCACCTATCCCGCAGGCCCAGCTTTGAAACTTTCCCCTATTCACTACTCCACAATGGTGGTCGATTGATTTTGATCCCTCACACTTTTCACCTCCCTTAGATATTCCCAATCCACATGTCACTCTTTGCTACGATCATACAGTAACCTCGCCCGATTTGGAGAGCATTTACCAAGACAAAAGAAGGGTCTGCCTTTCTTGTCGATTTACCCCACAGCCTATGGCATCAGTCGAGACTTGTATCACCCCACGTGACCCTTTCTGTCAACGAAGGCTACAATGCCAAGTCCTTGGGATTTCTGGCAGATGCACTACGAGGACAAGCTGATCCTTTCCTTAATGATAGTCAAACCCATTTGTCCACATTGGCACACTGCACCATCATCATTCAACCCGATCTACAACTTCTGAACTACCCGCAGATTTATGGGCAGCCTCCAAACACGAAGTTGGTCTCACTAATGTCCCTCCTGTTGTTATTAGAATCAAACCTGATATGCCCTTGCCCTCTATTTCACAGTACCCTTTGCATCCCGAGGCTGAAAAAGGAGTCTCGGTCATGATTCAATCGTTCCTTCAACGGGGAATTCTGATACCATGCCAATTGCCCTGTAACACCCCGATTCTTCCAGTTCCTAAGATAGGAAGACCATCCGAATGGCGTTTAGTCCAAGACCTCCGGCTTATTAATCAGATAGTTAAACCCTTACATCCCATTGTCCCAAATCCAGCGACAATCCTTAGCAATGTCCCACCGGAAGCGACTATTTTTACCCTTGTTGATTTGCAACATGCCTTTTTTGCAATACCCCTCGCCCCTGAATCACAGTATTTGTTTGCCTTTACATTTAAGAAGACGCAATACACTTGGACTCGACTTCCACACGGTTTCATTCATTCTCCAACCCATTTCTCACAGGCATTGCACTCCCAGTTAGCGACATTAGCACCTCCTGGTGGCTCCACCATCATTCAATATGTTGATGATTTACTCCTTGCCAGCCCTGATTTCATCACTAACCAGCGTGACACCTTTTACCTGCACATCAGTCTCCATTCATGGGGATATGTGATCCCGCCCGCTAAAGTTCATAAAGGCCAACGACAAGTCAAATTTTTGGATGTCCTAATAAGTGCTACTGATCGCTCCCTTACTCAGGAACGCATTACTCCTATACTGCAGACCCCATTTCCTACATTGCCCAAGCAGGCGCGAGCCTTTTTATAATTAGTGAACTTTTGCAGACAATGGATTCCTAATGTTACTGTACATACTAAAGAATTAACTCCGTATTCCTCTCAAAATGCTCCTCTTAAGTTTGAACTACCTGATTCAGCAAAGCAATCTTTTATTACTCTGAAAAACACCCTGGCTATCGCCCCAGCACACGACCTATGTATGACGGACCTTTTCACCCAAATTCTTACTGCTGTCCATTTGTTAGCACAGGCAGCCTCTAATCTAACCCTTCACCAGCCAGTACAAGTGCATACTTCACATTCGATTATGGCTCTCCTAACGTCTCAGCAAACCCAGCATCTGACTCAAGCGCGATTGAGCCGCTATGAGGTTTCACTATTGTAAAACCCCTACCTCTCTTTTCATTATTGTTCAACCTTAAATCCTGCTGTGTTCCTCGAACAGCCCCCCGATAACCTTGAAGACCCAACACACGATTGTTTGCTTCGGAACCACTTCCTTACCGCACCTCGCCCGGATTTAACAGACAGGCCTATTGATAATCCAGATCTAATTTTTTATGTTGATGGCAGTTCTTCAATTTCCTGTCCCACAGTCGAAATATGCCGTGGTAACCGACACTGACGTGCAGGAAGCAGCAGCCTTCCAGACCCCTGTCTCTGCACAAAAAGCCGAGCTATTCGCCCTTACCCAAGCATGTATTTTAGCCACAGACAAAAGTACTAATGTTTACACTGATTCTAGATATGCCTTTGGCGTGACCCCATGATTTCGGCCGCCTCTGGCAACAGCGAGGTTTTCTCACCTCTGTGGGAACTCCCATTCAAAATGCTCTTTGGGTTAAAAATCTCCTCGATGCTATTCAGCTACCCCGTCAATTGGCAGTTATTAAATGCATTACGCACACGAAGGGTGACACTCCTGTTCAATTAGGAAATGCCCGTGCTGATTCAGCTGCTAAAACTGCAGCTTCATCAACCTCTTTAATTGTTCCCAGTGGGGCTAATCAGGCTCTAAACCAGGTACCTGCATTACGGACGAAGGGCATGCCAGAGATAGCTGAAGTTCGAAATTTGCAGAGGGACGCCTCTGATTCTGAGTGAACACTATGGAAGTCAATGAGGTGTTCGCACTCCTTGACACGAGACCTCTGGCTGACTCCAGTTGGTCAAGTTTGTATTCCGAATTCTTTATTACCGTTACTTGTTGATTATTTGCATTCTTGTACCCATCTTGGTAAGGAGGGAGTGGTACAGCTACTCCTAAAAACTTGGTGACACCCAGATTTGAATACAGCAGCACAAACGCGGCTGGATCGATGCGTCATTTGCATGAAACATAATAAGGGTAAAGGTATTAAATGCCCTCCGGGAACCACCCCCTTGCCAGATGATCCTTTTGCTTGTATACAGCTTGATTTTATCGAATTGCCAAAAGCACAGTGCTATAAATATTGTTTAGTAATAATTGATGTGTTTAGTAAATGGATTGAAGCCTTCCCCACCACTAATTGTACGGCACATACGGTGGTGAAGTTGTTGTTAACGGAAGTCATTCCTCGTTTTGGGGTACCCAAAATGGTGAGCTCAGACAATGGACCACATTTTGTAGCTCGGATCAATACTGAATTGTGCAAAGCCCTTGTAATTAAACAGCAACTGCACTGCGAGTATCACCCGCAGGCAGCAGGAATTCTGGAAAGAGCCAACGGGACTTGAAAAGAAAAATTATCTAAATTAACTGAAGAAACTGGATTAAATTGGCTAAAAGTATTACCCTTGGCACTGTTTCACATGCGAGTGACTCCCCATTCGCGGACCGGACTGTCAGCTGCAGAGATAGTCTATGGTCGGCCAATGAGGACTCCCTGGGATGCCCATGAAAAACCCCTAGAGGGAGTAGACAATGTGATGGGGGAACAAATGCAGAACTATTTGAATCAATTAACACTTTCTTTGAAGTTTCTTCACTCACAGGTAAAACAGGTACATCTACCAGTAATGACAGGGACAGCCGTCCCTCGATATCCAGTGGTCAAACCCGGAGACCTCGTGTTGGTAGAAAAACTGGGACAGAAAGAAACTAGGACAACGCTGGAGCGGACCATTCCTCGTACTACTGACGACGCCAACATCGGTCAAACTTGAAGGACGTTCAAGTTGGATACATCTATCCGATTGCAAGAAGATAGTCTCCAACCCAGACGAGAACACAGGATGAAGATCTTCAGTATAATTTTTGGACTTTCTGGACTACTTAGCCTTGATGGCCACTCGGTAGTAAAAAAACGAACTAAACGAGACCTGCCTTCCAATACCTATTTACATATGTCATATCTTTACGCCGAAAAATTGAATATTAGCAAGTGTTGGGTTTGTACCCACATCCCCGTCCAGTCAAGGGAAGGAATACCTCTCCTATCTCTCCCCTTTCATACCACAGAAACAGTTGAATGGATTGTACGACAAAATCAAACAGGAATCAGGGGAGATAGGGGGAATATGAAAATATGGAGATCTGTTGGCTATGACATGACTAAATTTTCAGCTTCGTATCAACCTACCCATAATCATGCCTTAACTCCACCCTCCCTCACTGTCCACTCGTATAATGTTCAAGGTTCCATATGTTTTAATAAATCAGGGAAAGGAAAGTTAATGGGGCAAAGTAGATGCAACCTACCAATACAATCCCCTGGATGACATCAGCTGATGATTTTACAGCCTACAATGGAACCTATTTCATATGCGGCACTAAAGCATATCCGTGGCTCCCCATTGATTGGACAGGGTCCTGCTTTTTGGGATATGTCATACCCCAAATGCATCACCGACCCATCCTTAAGCACTCCCCCTCGCGAGCAAAAAGAACAATTTCTAAAACGGAACGGGCAAGGCATGAACGAACTGATCTACATGGCCTCAGCATTGGAACATCTGGCAAACATAACTGCAACAGAAGCCAGGGACACTGGACAGGCACTGGCCGAGGTCTCAGCTGAGCTAGTGGCTGTCCGGACCGTGGCATTACAGAATCGACTGGCTTTGGATTATCTGTTAGCCTTGCAGGGAGGAACGTGCGCTATCATAGGCCAAGAGTGCTGTACTTACATTCCAGATGGCTCTGAAAATATCACTAACCTGGCCGACCATATTAAGAAACAGACTGCTCAAATTCAAGAAATTGGCAGTGAATTTCACGACTATAACCCGCCGGGTTGGCTAGGATGGTTGGGTCATGGATTATTTGACTGGATCTTTAAGGTCTTTATTCTACTGCTACTAATGCTATTAGGGATAGGATTGCTTTCCTGCTTGTGTAAATGCATTTTCAAATGAATCATGGATATACCTATTTAGCTAGTTGTCATGATATGACAAAAGGGGGGAGTGTAGTATTGTGTGAAGCAAATAATGGCATGATGGGAAAACTAGTCAAGTCTTCTTGGTACAATTGAATTTAACCTAAGACACAGATTCAAAATACACAGATATACACAGCCGAGGTCGACTTGACCTAAGAACCGAGTGACTCTAAAATTCTAAGATAAGGTGTTTTCATCATTCGCCTAAATGTAGTCTCAATATACGATAAGCTAAAAAACTGTCTCTGCCTGTATGTAAACAAGTTTGTCCAGTTCTTAAAACAAAGACAAGATAATGATATGAAACTCAAGTCCCCTAAAGGTCCGCAAGGTGACGCCATTGTAACGATTATTACTTATGTTTTACTTTCGATCAAATTCCTGACCAAGCTGTATTCATGTTATCTTGATCCTATAATGTATAAGAATCGCCTTCTTTTCTGTACTATCGCAGACTTGGGACGGACTCCGCAGTTTGTAATTGACTGCCTTCCGATCCAAGTATCAGCCATTTTCTGCTAGCAGTTCTAATTAGTGAATAAAGTTCAGTTTTGCTTATCTAATGAATGCTGTTTGAATTTCTCTATCACAGTCAAGACGCGGGGAAAATATAAAATACAACACCTTAGAGGTTATTATCATCAGAAACAAACTCCAACTATCAGAGTAAAAACCTCAAAGTTTCGGTACAGAAGAGGCTTAATCTCATTTTGCAGATCTCAGTCGATTGCCCTGTATGTCCCAGTCCTTCAATTAGATCTCCAAGACGTTTATTTTAAAGTAATCAGGATTTCTGCCTCTGACCCTATCAGACCGAGAGTTCTAGACTCCCGCCACTGAAATGATTTCCCTGATAGAAATTGGCTTTTCTAGTTAGCTATAGATGATAAACGTAAAAGGGTTAAATGAGTACTCATTAAGCATATTAAGCAGTATTTGAGTGCAACAATAGCTGGAAACCCATTAAGGGTTAATCCAGATCATACACTTTAGTTTTCGTTCATTAAACGTAGATTTTAACATTTGCAAATTGTTTGAGTAAAGCAAGGTCAGTGACGCCAACTAGCTAAAAGACCCCATTGTCTGCTGCTGCTGCTTTTCCAGCATGGGCAGTCCCGTTTCCATGGTAATAGACCAGGGGTGGGCAAACTTTTCCGTGCAAGGGCCACATTCAGAAATTCACAATTTTAAAGGGCCGCATAGTATATTAAGTAAAATAATTACTTCACCCGGTTATGATTCTGGGCGCCTCATATAGAACATAGAACAGCACAGAACAGGCCCTTCGGCCCTCGACGTTGTGCCGAGCAATGATCACCCTACTCAAGTCAACGTATCCACCCTATACCAGTAAGTAACCCAACAGCCCCCCCCCCCCCCCATTAACCTTAAAAAAAAAAATTTTTTTTTTTTTAATGACTTGGTGGGCCACATAAAGACCTTTGGCGGGCCGTAGTTTGCCCACCCCTGTAATAGACAGTGTGAGGTCATAATGCCCTGAAGGCTGTGTATTTTCTCATTAATGTTGAGATGCAGGTGTCGATAATTTGGAAAATTGGCAAGCGATGGAATGGGAAAATTCCACCAACATATTCAAATACCTACATCTCTTAAATTGATGGACAGACACTTTGGTCGAATTGAGTAAATTATAAATTAGTTAAAGTCAATCAGCCCTAAAAAGAAGGCCAGGCTTTGAGCTAATAATTCTCTTAAGAATCACTTACTGGAATGGAAAATTGCTTCTGTTGCTGTGTTCTGTTTCTCTTCTTGCTCACTCCATCTATATTTCTGTAACCTTCGCTGCTCGCTTTGCTAATCACAATTACCCCCTTATTTTATCTGGTGTATTATGATTTGAATGAAAACTCAACTTCTGTATTCGTGAAAGAATCTGACTAGCTTGCTGCAGGGCTAGTCCTTTCTAAATTTTGTAATAAAAACAAGTTTCCCAGTGGCACAGCTGACAAATAAAGTTCAACTGGACTTTGCCAAAAAGCACAGACTTGATCTCTGTTATTTGGGAGCCGAGAAGAGATAACGCATATCCAGGGTTCCGAATAGATACAGAGATCCATTATCCCCCTTCCACTCCCAATCCTCTGCTAATTACTTTAAATCTCAAACCCTTGGTTATTGATCTGTTAATGAAATAGATCCTTCTTATCCATTCTACCCGGGCCCCTCATAATGTTCAACACCTCGGTTAATCTCTCCTCAGCATTCTCTGTTCCACAGAAAACCACCTCGGCCTCTTCAATCTTTCCTCATTGTTAAAATTCTCCATTTGTGTCAATCTCCTCTGTATCCTCTCTGGGATGAACACATCCTTCCTGTAATGTGGTGACCAGAACTGTACTCAGTAATGCAGCTGTGGTTTAACTAGTGTTTTGGACAGCTCCAGTATAACCTCCCTGATCTTCTAATAAACACAGAAAATGCTGGAAATACTCAGCAGCTCTGGCAGCATTTGTGGAGAGAGGGGTTTCAGGTCTTTCCTCCAATAAAAATTGCCGGGAATATTCCCTGCTCTAGTACTCTCTGTCCCCGTGAATAACAAAGAATCCTCTCTGCCTTTCCAATCACCGTATCTACCTCTCCTGTCACCTTCAGGGATCTGTGAACATGCACTCTAACACCCCTCTGTCCCTCTTCACCTCACTATCAAACCATTCATATTCTTTCCCTTTGCCGTGTTTGACTCCCCAAAATGTATTTGCTACCCCTCGCTTCTCTGGATTGACCTCAGTTTGCTACTTTTCTGGCCCGCTGATCAGTCTATTGGTGTCTTTCTGCAGTCATTACAGCCTTGGTTCAAACATCGACAAAAGTGCTGAATGCCAGAGGTGAGGTGAGAGTATCTGCCCTGGACATCAAGGCAGCATTTGACCGAGTATGGCATCAAGGAGCCCCAGCTAATCTGGAGTTAATGGGAATCAGGGTGAAAACTCTCTGCTGGTTGGAGTCGTACCTGCCACAAAGGACGATGGTTGTGGTGGTTGGAGGCCAACCATTTCAGCTCCAGGACATCACTGCAGGAGTTCCTCAGGGTAGTGTCCCAAGCCCAACCATCTTCAGCTGCTTCATCAATGATCTGCCTTCATCATAAGGTCAGAACTGCGTATGTTTGCGGATGACTGCACAATGTTCAGCACCATTTGCGACTCCTTAGATAATAAAGCAGCCCTTGTCCAAATGCAGCAAGACCTGGACAATATCCAGGCTTGGGCTGATAAGTGGCAAGTTACATTCGTGCCACACAAGTGTCAGGCAATGACCATCTCCTACAAGAGAGGATCAAACCATCGCCCCTTGACACTCAATGGCATTACAATTGCTGAATCCCCCACGGTCAACATCCTGTGGGTGCAATTAATGAGAAACTGAACTGTACGAGCCACATTAATACTGTGGCTACCAGGCAAGTCAAAGGCTAGGAATCCCATGGTGAATAACTCACTTCCTTACCCCCAAAGCCTGTCCACCATCTGCAACGCACAAGTCAGGAATGTAATGGAATACTCTCCAGTTGCCTGGATGAGTGCAGCTCCAACAACACTCAAGAAACTCAACAGCATCCAGGACAAAGCAGCCCGCTTGATTGCTCCCCCTTCCACAAACATTCACTCCCTCCACCACCAATGAACAGTGGCAGCCGTGTGTACCATCTGCAAGATGCACTGCAGTAACTCACCAAGGTGCCATAGGCAGCACCTTCCAAACCCTCGACCACTACCATCTAGAAGGACAAGAGCAGCAGATAGCAGAACGCCATCACCTGGAGGTTCCCCTCCAAGTCACTCACCACCCTGACTTGGAAATATATCGGCTGGTCCTTCACTGACGCTGGGGCAATATCCTTGAACACCCTCCCTAACAGCACAGTGGGTATACCTACACCGCAAGGACTTCAGCAGTTTAAGAAAACCACTTACCACCACCTTTTGAAGGGCAACCAGGGATTGGTAATAAATGCTGGTCCAACCAGTGACACCCGCATCCTGTAAATGAATTTTAAAAACCTTTAAAAGCCTGTTCCCATTTTAGAATCTCAGTGCAAGTCAGAGCTTCCCAAACTGAGGGTCATGACCCCCAATGGGGTTGGCAAGATGGGATATTGGCTTTGGGAGCTCTGAAACAGCAATGGCTGCTGTGAGGTTCCTTTAAAGCCTCTCAGTTTTTTGTTGTTGGTGGGTGTGGCCAATTGGAGGTCTCTCTGGGGACCAATTGCTGCAAAAGGTCATGAAAAGGTCAGTGTTCATCTTTATCTGGAAAGTCGATTTCAATAATCAGGATCTTCCTGTATTCATAATCTGGAGCACAATGCATTTATGATAAGAATGATAAAGTATTAATAATCAGGATCATAATGTACAAATAATTAGGATACTATCACATTAATAATCAGAATCTTATTTCATCAACAATGAGGATCCTGCTACATTAATAATCAGACTCCAATCTCTTTAAGATTCAGGGCACCTACACATTAACAATCAAGATACCATTACATTAACAGTCTGAAGCCTATTGCATCAACAATCAGGATCTTATTGTATAAATAATCAACCATGGCTGGGGAGTCCAGAATGCAGGATTGTAGTTTGATGATAAGGGTAAACCTTTCAGGACTGAGGTGAGGCGAAATTTCTTCACCCAGGGAATGGTGATTCTGTGGAATTCACTACAACAGAAAGTTGAGGCCAAAACATTGTGTAATTTCAGGAAGGAATTAGATACAGCTCTTGGAGCCAACGGAATCAGGGGAAAGCGGGATCAGGATATTGATCAGCCATGGTCATAGTGAATGACTCGAAGGGCCGAATGGCCTCCACCTGCTTCTATTTTCTATGTTTGTTTCCATGTAAGTTCCCTGTAGATCCGTCAGCACAGAAACCGCACTGTGCTTCTGGATACACAGTCTGCAAACAGGTGGAGCCTTGTGACACGATGGAATGTGATGCTCCTGTAATTTTTACGGTCTTCTCTATTGCCTTTATATATATATATATATTATATATATATATATTTTTTAAAATTTAGAGTACCCAATTAATTTAGCGTGGCCAATCCACCGATCCTGCGCATCTTTAGGTTGTGGGAGTGAAATCCACGCAGACATCCTGTAAATTAATTTAAAATTTGCCGTGCTTTGTGGGCAGCACAGTAGCATAGTGGTTAGCACTGTGGCTTCACAGTGCTAGGGACCCAAGTTCGATTCGCTGCTAGATCATTGACAGTGCAGAATCTGCACGTTCTGCCCATGTCTGCGTGGGTTTCCTCCAGGTGCTCCGGTTTCCTCCCACAGTCCAAAGACATGCAGGTTCGATGGATTGGCCATGCTACATTGCTCTTAGTACAAAAAGGTTCGGAGGGGTTATTGGATTAGTGGGATAGGGTGGAAGTGAGGGCTTCAGTGGGTCCGTGCAGACTCAATGGGCCAAATGGTCTACTTCTGCACTGTATGTTCTATGTTGACACGGGGAGAATGTGGAAACTCCGCACAGACAATGACCCGGGGCTGGGATCGAACCCAGGTCCTCAGCGCTGTGAGTGCCTTTGTATATTGTTGGATTTGGTTTAGTGTCACGTGTACCGAGGTAGAATGAAAAGTATTGTTCACCGTACAGTCCAGACAGATCATTCTATACATGAAAAATGTAGCAGAAACGATAAATACACAAAGTAAATACACAGACATAGACATCGGGTGAAGCATACAGAGTGCAGTACTACTCAGTACATAAGATGCATGAAGAGATCAGTTCAGTCCATAAGAGTCATTCAGGAGTCTGGTAACAGTGGGTAAAAAGCTGTTTTTGAATCTGTTGGTTCGTGTTCTTGTGTTCTCAGACTTTTGTATCTTCTGCCCGATACAAGAGATTGGAAGAGAGAATAACCCGGGTGGGAGGGGATTTTGATTGTGCTGCCCGCTTTCCCAAAGCAGCGGGAGGTGCAGACAGAGTCAATAGATGGGAGAGAGGCCTGTGTGACGAACTCTCTGAAGTTTCTTACGGTCTTGGGCCGAGCAGTTGCCATACCAGGCTGTGATGCAACCAGATAGGATGCTTTTAAAGGTGCATCTGTAAAAAATTGTTCAATGTGGACATGCCGAAGTTCCTTAGTTTCCTGAGAAAATATAGGCACTGTTGTACTTTTGTTGTTCAGAGCATTGACGTCGGTGAACCAGGACGGATTTTTGGTGATGTGTGCACCTAGGAATTTGAAGCTGTTAACCATCTCCACCTCAGCCCCATTGATGCAGACTGGGTGTGTACGATACTTCGCTTCCTGAAGCCAATGACCAGCTCTTTCGTTTTGCTGACATTGAGTGAGAGATTATTGTCGTTACATCACTGCACTACGTTCTCTACCCCCATTATGTACTTTGACTCATTGTTGTTCGAAATCCGACCCACGATGTTCGTGCCATCAGCAAAGTGGAGTTAGAGTTGGAGCCAAATTTTGCCACACAGTCATGTGTGCACAGGGAGTACAGTATGCGTACATTGTGATGATTATAGCATCACACGTCCTGGGAAACAGATTCTACTGTCTAACAGAGGAGGAGGAGGAGGTCAATGGACTTTCCGTGTTTGACCAGTTCAGCTGGAATTCTATCTTTGCCGGATGCTCCAATGATAGATGACATCTGTACTGAGTGGGTCTCAAACCAGTCTGTGTGTGGGTTCCACCTTTACCAAATGTTGCTGCTGCTGTGTCAGAAATTATTCAACTCAGCACCTTCCAAACTTCATCAATATCAATGTTGATAGTTGAAGCTTTTATTGATGTGTGTGAAAAACGTTACTGGTTTGTTTCCCATATCTCGATCATTTAATTTGATGACAGAAATGTGTGCAATGTGTAAGTCAGTGAGAACTGTCGGCATGAATTAATCTGCACTTTATAATTGGAGATGTTGGTCAGTGGACCCTTTCAGATGTTGATTTGTAGATTTTACAAACATTTTGTAATCTGCTATTCCTGGAGGTCAATTAAGGTTGAAGTAAAAGTTTAGAATTTTATTATAAACAGGATCCTGTTGAGAGCTCTGATCGCTGATGGTGTTTTTAAAAAGAGACACTGCAAGGCTCGAAAACCAGTGACAACATCTCCAGTATATGAAACTCCAGCTTGTTTTAGGGTTGTTAACATCAGCAAAAACAAACACAGTATTGTCAGACTATCAATCCTGGATGTGATTGACAGCAGTAATAACAGAAGAACCCAACCCCTGCAGTTGTTTATGAACTCGCTGATGTGTCAACAGGATGGATAGCCAATGGAACCCTTTGCCACACACAGAGCAGGTGAACGGTCTCTCTCCTGTGTGAACCCGCTGGTGCGCTTTGAAGTTGCCCGAATGCCTGAACCTCTTTCCACAGGAAGACCAGGTGAACGGCCTCTCCTCAGTGTGAACTCGCTGGTGTGTCAGGCAGTGGGATGACTGAGCGAATCTCTTCCCGCACACAGAGCAAGTGAATGGTTTCTCCCCTGTGTGAACTCGCTGATGTTCAGTGAGTTCAGATGACGACCTTAACCTCTTTCCACAGGAAGTGCAGCTAAATGGCCTCTCCCCAGTATGAATTCGCTTGTGTACCACCAGGTTGGCTGACTGAGTGAATACCTTCCCACAATCTGAACAGGTGAACAGTCTCTCCCCTGTGTGAACACGTTGGTGTTTACTGAATGGGATGAATGCCTGAACCTCTTTCCACAGTCGGTGCAGCTGAAGGGCCTCTCCTCCGTGTGAAATCGCTGGTGTGACATGAGACAGGCTGACTGGGTAAATCCCTTCCCACACAGAGAACAGGTGAATGGCCTCTCCCCAGTATGACTGCGTTGATGGTTTGCCAGCTGGTATTGAGAATTGAATAGTTTACCACAATCCCCACAGTTCCACGGCTTCTCCCCAGTGTGAGAGCGTCGATGGTATTCCAGCCGGGATGGATAATTGTATCCCTTCCCATAGTCATCACATTTCCACAGTTTCTCCATGGTGCCTGTATCTTCCTGTCTTTGCAGGTTAGATGATCGATTGAAATCTTATCAACAGAGAACACATGTACAGTTTCTCCTCACTGTGAATGGTGTGATTTTTTAGAGACTGTGAACTGGTTAAAGCTCTTTCCACAGTCAGTTCACTGGAACACTGTCTCTCAGGTGTACGTGTGTCGGTTCTTTTCCAAACACACTGGTGTTTGAAATCTTCTCCCACGGACAGAACAACCAAACGTTTCTCCTTCCACATTCAAAGGCCAATGATATTCAGATCCTTCTTTCTTAAAAAAATATTCAGATCTGGATAAATCTTGTCAGATCTTGCAATGATGTTCCTTCCAGTCATCCTCCCCTTCCAATAGCCTGGAAATGCAGATTACAAAATTTTCCACAAGTGTGGAGCACAGAAACACAGAAAAGCCAAGTCTAGTTTCTATGGAATATTTTTCCTGTCTTTTTTCCCCAAAAGCTGTAAATCCCTGCCCGCACACATTCTCTCCTCCCTGGGCTGAATTCAAACCCATCTCACCCTTTATTTCATCAACTCCAAGATCCCCCACCCTACCCCCCACTTCCTCGCCTCTGCCTGGATGCAGTTCTGGGCAGAGCGAGAACAAAATCAGCGATACAATCATTTTCTCTCCTGGTCACTAGGACCCAGAAGCCCCGCCCACTCTCTGCGTCACCACCATGGCCCCTCAGACACCGTGTTCGCCACGGAATGAAGATGGTGGCCTTTAACCTGGGCCTATTTCCGGGGGAAAGTCTGGGAGCTGGAACCACGGGACCTGCAGGTTGTTATTCGGGGTTTGTGGCCCACACTGAGTGTTAATGAACCCGCTCCACCCACCCGCCGCTTCCCCTCCGCCGCCTCTCACCGGCGGCCGAGCAACAAACCAACCTCTGTTCAGCGTCATCCCTCACTCTGTGCATGCTCCAAACTGTGTGAGACTGCGCACGCATCCCGGTCCCCTGTATTGTAGATAGGGGGCTTTCTCCACTGCCAGGAATGCTGGGTAAATGACCCACCATGGATATGTGCAATCAGTTAATATTTGCCCATTGGAACCCTGACAACCAATTGGAAAGCAATTGTGCATATGTACTTAACCCACATATGTACAACTATTCTTCAAGATTTTGTGGCCAGGGAGTTTAAATCTAACAAAAGCTCTGTGGTCTCACATACTGCATTGGAACGTGCATTTCCCTTGGGCGTTCCAATGCTAAAATGCAACATTTAACATGTCTGAATGTTGCCTGGAACACAGCAAGTGGTAATGTGATCGAAATTTCTCCGAAGCATTTCAGTGTGGCACTGTAACATACAGAAAGAAACATAATTCATCGACAGCGTGGGCTTACGTGGGGTGCTCCTTACAAGGGCCAGTGAAGACTTGATGGGCCAAATGACCTCCTTCTGCACTGTAAATTCTGATTCTATGATTCTATGACAACAATTTTCCCAAATCCCAACTGTGATAGGGCTGAAATCTCAATGAGACTTTATTTGTGTCCAGCTCCTTAGGCTGGATATAGTGAGGTAAGCGTCTGTGGAGGGAGATTTGTCACAGTCCATGGAGTTGAACGGGTAGATAATGAGGCTTTAATCTCAGGATCATCATTTTGAGTTGCGTGTTGGGTGATTAATTTGATGTTTCTGAAAAAAAAAACCTTTTCGAAAACTTCCGGTGGCAGCTATGTGGGAGTAGGTCCCACATTTGGTGGCTCTCGCTCTGACTAGACATTCGGACCTTCCCCCCCCCCAACTTTTTTTGCGTTTTTCAGTGCTGGACTTGAAGAAACAGCGAACAAGGGTCTGTTGTTATCTATATTGGTTTCTGGAACAGAGAGCCCGAAGGGATTGAAAAGGAACAAACAAAAAGACAGGCTCGAGCTGGGTGTTGGCTGCAGCAGCGGACAAGATGGCCAGTTACGCATGAGGACCAACATCATTATAATCAGATTAGGGATGGGGTTAGGTTACAGAGTGTTGTTGCTGGGGGGGGGGTGGGGGTTGTTCGGCTGACAAGGGAGGGACTTGATTTCAGAAGCGGAGAAGAGGTCAGGGATGGGCGCTGCCAGGCGGCGGGGCTACAGAGGCACGGGACAGGGGCTGGGGGCAGGCCCAGGAAAGGGGATGGCTGACCGGCAAGGGGGGGGGGGGGGTGCCCCCCAAATAGGCTGGTCACGTGGGACGTTAGGGGGCTAAACGGGCCGGTGAAGAGGGCAAAGGTGTTTGCGCATCTTAGGGCTCTAAAGGCGGATGTGATAATGTTGCAGGAGACGCACCTGAAGGTAGCGGACCAGCTTAGGTTGAGGAAGAGCTGGGTTAGTCAGGTATTCCACTCAGGGCTAGATACTAAGGCCAGGGGGGGGGTCGCGATTCTGGTGAACAAGCGGGTGCAGTTTGAGGTGGGGTAGTATTGTTTCGGACGGGGGGAGGGGGTGTGGGGTTCGGTCCGTGGAGGTTTGGAAGGCTGACAGGGAAGGAGTTCTCCTTTTCTCGCACGTCCATCGGGTATTCTCTCGGATCGATTTTTTAAAATACTGAGTAGGGATCTATTGACAGGGGTGGTGGATGCGCAGTATTCGGCAATCGCCATTTCCGACCATGCCCCACATTGGGTCGAGCTGCAGGTGAGTGGAGAGAGGTTCCAGCGTCGCAGTGGAGGCTGGATGTGGGATTGCTGGCGAAGGGGTGTGCGAGAGGGTGAGGAAGTGTATACAAAACTACCTGCAGGTCAACGATACGGGGTAAGTCTCAGCAGCGGTGGTGTGGGAGGTGCTCAAGGCAGTGGTGAGAGGGGAGCTGATTTCAATCCGGGCTCACAGGGACAAGACGGACAGGGCAGAGACGGACCGACTGTTAGCGGAGATCCTGCAGATTGACGGGAGGTATGCGGGGACACCGAGTGCGGAGCTCTGGAGGGAACAGAGGAGGCTGCAGCCGGAGTTTGGGGTGGTGTCCACGGGTAAGGCAGGGGAGCAGCTCAGAAAGGCAAGGGGTGCAGTATATGAACATGGAGAGAAAGGCAGCAGGATGCTGGCCCAGCAGCTCAGAAAGGTGAGGGGTACGGTATATGAACATGGAGAGAAAGCCAGCAGGATGCTGGCCTAGTAGCTCAGAAAGAGGGAGGTGGCGAGGGCAATAGGTAAAGTGGTGGATGGAGGCAGTAACTTGGTGGGGGATGCGGCGGGTGTAAACAGGGCTTTCAAGGACTTTTATAGCAAACTCTATAGCTCGGAGCCCCCCGCAGGGCCAAAGAGGATGAGACGCTTCTTAGATGGCCTGACATTCCCAAAAGTGGGTAAGGAGCTAGTAGAAGGGCTGGGCGCCCCGATCGGAGCTGAGGAGATATTTGAGAGCATAAAGGCCATGCAGTCAGGTAAAACCCTGGGGCCGGATGGGTACCCGGTAGAAATTTATAAAAGGTTCTCCAGGATATTGGGGCCGCTGCTGGTCAAGGTTTTTAATGAGGCAAGGGACAGAGGGGTGCTGCCCCAGACAATGTCGCAGGCCACCATCTCCTTGATTTTAAAACGGGACAAGAACCCAGAGTTGTGTGGGTCTTATAGGCCAATCTCCCTTCTTAACGTGGGCACTAAACTGCTGGCAAAGCTTTTGGCCACCAGGATTGAGGATTGTGTGCCAAGTGTTATTAGGGAGGATCAAACGGGTTTGTTAAAGGTAGGCAACTGGGGGCGAATATAAGAAGATTGCTCAATGTGATCGTGATGTCCCCAGTGGGAAAGGAGGTGGAGGTAGTGGTGGCAATGGATGCGGAGAAGGCATTTGACCGGTCAGAGTGGGACTATTTATGGGAGGTGCTGGGACGGTTTGGATTTGGGGTGGGTTTCATCGACTGGGTCAGGCTGCTATATCAGGCCCCAGAGGCGAGTGTGAGGACAAACAGGACGACTTGTGACTACTTAAAACTGCTGTTTGCGCTATAGAGCCGCTGGCAATTGCTCTGAGGGCTTCAGAGGGTTGGAAGGGGCTGGTTTGAGGGGGGGGGGGGAGGAGGAGCAGAGTTTCATTGTACGCGGATGACCTGCTCTTGTACGTTTCGGACCCGATGGTGGGGATGGACGGAATCAGGCGACCCTGGGGGAATTCAGCCGGTTTTCGGGGTACAAATTGAATATGACAAAAAGTGAAATATTTGTAGTTCAGCAGAGGGGCCAAGGGGACCGGCTGAGGGAGCTGCTGTTCCGGTTAGTTGGGAAAGTTTCAGGTACCTGGGAATACAAGTGGCGCGGGATTGGGGTCGACTGCACAAGCTGAACCTGTCCTGGCTGGTAGATCAAATGCGAGGCGAGTTCCGGAGGTGGGACGCGCTCCCGCTGTCGTTAGCTGGGAGAGTGCAGACAGTTAAAATGATGGTCCTCCCGAGGTTCTTATTCGTGTTCGTGTCTCCCCATTTTCATTCCACGTTCCTTTTTTAAGAGGGTAAGCAAGATCATTTTGGGCTTTGTGTGGGTGGGCAAGTCCCTGCGAGTGAAGAGGGTGATGCTCGAGCGGAACCAGAGGGAAGGGGGGCTTGCACTGCCGAATTTCAGCAACTATTATTGGGCGACTCACGTAGCCATGATAAGGAAGTGGGTGGTGGGAGGAGGGTCAGCTTGGGAGCGGGTGAAGGCAACCTCATGTAGGGCTAGGGGTACCAGTCTGGGGGCGCAGGCAGGTGCTATCTTTTCCACTTGTGCCACTGAGGGGGATCCAAGATAGAGTTGTGTCGAGAGGATGGTTGGGGGAGGGAAGTGTCTCGGATATTTACAAGAAGCTCATGGGGACAGAGGAGACGCAGACCGAGGAGCTGAGGCATAAATGGGAGGTGTTGGGAGGGGAAATTGAGGAAGGCCTGTGGGCCGACGCGCTGAGCAGGGTTAATTGGACTGCAACATGTGCCAGGCCTGGCCTGATTCAATTTAAGGTCATCCACCGGGCCCACATGATAGTGTCCCAGATGAGCAGATTCTTCGGCGTGGAGGACAGATATATAAAGTGTCTGAGAGGACCGGCAGACCATGTCCACATGTTTTGGGCATGTCCAAAACTGAGGAGATACTGGCAGGGATTCGAGGGCGTCATGTCCAGAGTATTGAACACGAGGGTGGCAATGAGTCCAGAGGTGGCGATTTTTGGGGTTTCAGTGGCCCTGGAAGTCCAGGGGGAGAAAGAGGCCCACGTTTTGGCCTTTGCTTCCCTGGTAGCCCGGAGACGGATACTTCTAGCTTGGAGGGGCTCAAAGCCCCCGAAGTTGGAAGCCTGGCTGTCAGACATGGCGAGTTTCCTTGGCTTGGAGAAAGTCAAGTTCGCCTTGAGAGGGTCGTTGGTAGGGTTCACCCGGAGGTGGCAGCTGCTTATTGACTTCTTTGGGGAGATTTAATCGTCAGCGGGGGGCGGGGGGGGGGGGGGGGGGGGGGGGGGGGGGGCAGGGGAATGTGGTATCGGGGGTCATTTAGGCAGATCCGGGTGGGGTGGGCTACGGCAATTGCACTATGTACTTTGTTTACTGTACAGTCCTTTTGTTTTCATGTTCTGTAATTCTACTGTTTACAATGCCGGAAAATACCTCATTAAAATTGTTTGTTCAAAAACAAAGTTTCAACACACTGCGTATTTAACACAAATCTAATTTATTTGACTTTTAGCCAGAATATTAGTCCCTGTAAATGGGCTGGAATTGTTATCAGCAGAAAGAGACCTAAATGAACATGGTTCAGTCCTGAATGTGAGGAACAGCAAAACCCAATCATTATGGTTACTTGTGGCTTCGTTGGTGTCTCAGCAGGTGGGATGACTGAGTGAATCCCTTCCCACACTGAGAGCAGGCGAATGGCCTCTCTCCAGTGTGAATTCGCTGATGTACAATGAGCTGTGATGATTGTCTGAATCCAGTCCCACAGTGAGAGCACCTGAACGGTTTCTCATCAGTGTGAACACGTTGATGGTACATTAGATTCCCAGAACTTTTGTAGCACTTCCCACAGTCTGGACATTGAAACGGTCTCTCATCAGTGTGAACTCGCTGATGATTCAGCAGGTGGGATAACTGAGTGAATCTGTTTCCACACTTGGAGCAGGTGAATGGCCTCTCCCCAGTGTGAATTCGCTGATGTACAGTGAGGTGAGACGAGTGTCTGAACCCAGTCCCGCAGTGAGAGCACCTAAACGGTTTCACGTCAGTGTGAATACGTTGATGGTACATTAGATTCCCAGAACTTTTGTAGTACTTCCCGCAGTCTGGACATTGAAACGGTCTCTCCCCAGTGTGAACTCGCTGGTGTTTCAGCAGGCCGGATGACTTAGTAAATCCCTTCCCACACTCGGAGCAGGTGAATGGTCTCTCCCCAGTGTGAACTCGCTGGTGATTCCGCAGGGCCGTTAACTGAGTAAATCCCTTCCCACACGTGGAGCAGGTGAACGGTCTCTCCCCAGTGTGACTGCGTCGATGAGTTTCCAGGCTGGATGGGTAAGTGAATCCTTTCCCACAGTCCGCACATTTCCACGGTTTCTCCTCAGTGCGGCTGCATTTCTGTCTCATGGGGCCTGATGACATGTACGGTTTCTCCCCACTGTGAACGATGCTTTTTCCTTCCATATTCAAAATCTGCTGATATTCAGGATATGATAAATTGAGGAATCTGTCAGATCCTGATGTGATGCTTGATTTGAGTTTTCGGACTTTGAAGCCTCCCCTTCGAACACCCTGTGAAACTGATTAAAAGAAAAATTAGAGAGTGAGAGAGAACCCACAAAAACACAAAGGCAGGTTGTGAAATTGAGCTGAATGAATCTGGTCATTTGTGGGGCCGACACTGGGAAAAAGTGACCAAGAAAACTGCTGGATTGTCATAAAAACCCAACTGGCCTCTTTGGGAGGAGAGAGAAAGAGGTGAAGAGGGATTTTGTATATCTACAAGACATATTAAGAGAGTAGTTCGCAAAGCAAATTCGATCTGAGCTTCATCAAGAGTAATATTGACAGGAAACTATGCCCCTGGTGGCACGGTGGTTAGCACTGCTGCTTCACAATGCCAGGGACCGGGTTCAATTCCGGCCTTGGTGACTGTGTGGAGTTTGCATTTTCTCCCCGTGTCTGCGTGGGTTTACATCCGGTGCTCAGGTTTCCTCCAACATCCCAAAGAAGGGCAAGTTAGGTGGATTGGCCTTGATAAATTGCCCCTTAGTGTCCAGGGATGTGTAGGTTAGGTGGGGCTATGGGGTTACAGGGACAGGGTAGGGGTGTGGGCCTAGGCAGGGTGCCCTTTCAGAGAATCAGTGCAGACTCGATGGGCTGAATGGCCTCCTTCTGCACTCTAGGAATTCTATGGTTCTAATTCTATCCTGTGAATCTTTATAAAGCTCGGGTGTAGAAGTCACCTATTTCCTAACACTCCTAATAGGTAAAAGATAGCTATTTAGGATAAATATTAAGCCCCAGTTTTACCCATTTTAAATGAAGGATTTCAACATTCTCATAACCTCAGGTCATCTCAAAACATACAGCTTACAAAACAGCATCCTTTTTACTGTCCTGATGATTTTCCAGAGACCTACAATTAATATTTTTACTGTCCTAATCATGTCCCAGAGTCACACAAATAATTTTTACTGTCCCAATGATTTTCTCGACACCCAGGTATGAATCTCACCAAGGCAGAAGGTAAAATTTGAATTCATTGAAAGTTTACTGATGACCATGAAACCATTGCTGATTGTTGCAAAGACCCATCTGGTTCACTCATGTCCTTCAGTGAAGGAAATATTTTATCCTTACCTGGTCTGGCCTACATGTGACTCCAGATCCACAGGGATGGGTAATAAATGTTGGCCCAGCCAGTGACTCCCACAAATTATTCAAATAAAATCCTGGTTACTCCAGTCAGTCAATCCGGGAGAGTTGGCATCCGGTCCAGGCTCGCAATGCACAATAATAATAATAATCGCTTATTGTCACAAATAGGCTTTAATGAAGTTACTGTGAAAAGCCCCTAGTTGCCACATTCCGGCGCCTGTTCGAGGACCCCGCCCCTCATTCACTCCAATTGCTTGGAGGACCAGCAGCTCCAGGTCAGTCCTCCAGTCCCACCCCTCCTCTTCCTATTGGTCGTGAGCTGCCATCAATCACCTGGGCATTGTGACGGTACCAGATGGTGAGAGCGGTCACAGGCTCAGGCTGACTCGCTGATTGTCCAATAATAAGTGAGAGTCTCAGTGGGACAATCAGACAATAATAGTGGAGATGGGGCCCAGAGGGGAACAGCAAAGGATTCACTCACTTTGAGAGTAACAAACAGTGTCTGTTCCCTTAATAAGAGTCAGGCTGCAGTGTGTGTGAGTGAACACATCATTGGATCAAATGTAGAATCATGGAATACCCTCAATGCAGAAGAAGGCCATTTAGCCCATCGAGTCTGCAACAACCCTCTGAAAGAGCATCCTACCTTGGCGAATTCCCCACCCTATCCCCACAACCCCTCCAGTGACAATTTAACACAGCCAATCCATCTAACCGGCACATCTGTGGACTGCAGGAGGAAACCAGTGCATCCGGAGGAAATCAATGTATAGACAGGAAGAATGTACAAACTCCAAAAGTGACCCTAGGTCGGAATTAGTCACAGAATCTGCAGTGCAGAAGGGGACCATTCAGCCCATCGAGTCGGCACCGGTATTACCTGATCTGGCCAACTCAACTGGTTAATTCTGAATTGCACTCTGAAATTGTCTAGCAAGCCACTCAATTTAAGGGCAATTAGGAATGGGCAACCAAGCTGGGCTGCCAGTGACACTCACATCCCATAAAGAAGAGAGAAAATCAAAGGGCTGTTTCCAGTGCCGGTTTCGAAGGAATCAGTACTGGGCCCTTCACTCCTGGTTACATCATTGATTTGAAAGTAAATGTAGGAACATGAATAACAAGTTTACATGTGACACAAAAATGATTAAACACTTGATAGTGAGGAAGAAAGCTGGAGGGGAAACAAGGCAAAGGATTACATGATAAATGGCAGGACAGGACTAGTTAGGCCAGAGCTAGATTCCTCTGCACAGGAAGACTGCACTAAAGAGAGTACAGAGGAGATTTAACAACATCAGCCAGAAATTGACAATGTTTGCTCTGAGGAAAGTTTGGATAAACTGAGGCTGTTTTTTTTGGAACAGAAAAGACTGAGGGGAGACAAAAATGAAATTATGAAAAGCAGCCCGGCTAGCTCAGTCGGTAGAGCATGGGAGTCTTAATCCCAGGGCCGTGGGTGCAAGACCCACGTTGGGCGCTTCAGCTTCTTTAATCTGAGAAGATTGAGCTGAACTGTTTTATGGGTGGCACAGTGGTTAGCACTGCTGCATCACAGCGCCAGGGTCCCGGGTTCAATTCCTACTTGGGACACTATCTGCGCAGAGTCTTCACGTTCTCCCAGTGTCTGTATGGGTTTCCTCCCACAAGTCCCGAAAGACGTGCTTGTTAGGGGAATTGGACATTCTGAATTCTCCTTCTGTACCTGAATAAGTGTTACTACCAGGGGATTTTCACAGTGACTCAATTGCAATGTTAAAGTAAGGTAAGCCTACTTGTGACAATAATGAAGATTATTCTAAATGTATAAAATTCTGGGGGATCATGGTGGTACAGTGGCTGTGTGCCTGTGTGATGGGGATCCGGGTTTCATCCTGGCCCCGGGTCACAGTCTACAAGGAGTTTGCACATTCTCCCATTGTCTGTGTGGAGTTTCACCCCCACACCCAAATACATGCAGGTTAGGTGGCTTGGCCAAATTATAATTGCCCCTTGATTGGAAAAAAAACATAAATTTATAGTATTTTTTAAATTCTGAGGAATTGAAATAGATTGGATAGGAAGGTCCTATTCTCTTTGATTGAGGGCTACATATAAAAGGGGGCAGAGATTAGGGAAGGACTAGGATGTTTAGAGGGTGGTGAGGATCTGTGATATGCTGCCTGAAATTATGGCAGAAAGCCTCGTAATATTAAAAAGTAATTTGGTAAGACATTTGAATTGATGTAACTTAAAAAGCTACAGACCATAATCTGGAATTTTATTTTTTTTAATATACATTCAGAGTACCCAATTTTTTTTTCCAATTAAGTGTCAATTTAGTATGGCCAATCCACCCAGCCTGCACATCTTTGGGTGGTGGGGGAAAAGCCCACGCAAACATGGGTAGAATGTGCAAACTCCATACGAACAGTGAGCCAGAGCCAGGATCAAACCTGCGACTTCGGCACCGTGAGGCAGCAGGGCTAACCCACTGTGCCATCATGCTGCCCTCACAATCTGGAAATTGAGATTAGGCTGAATACCTACTTTGTAGCCACAATGAGCTGAATGAAATGCAACAGGAACAATAAATTTTGATAAAATCCGGGATAGTAACTCTCACTACTAACAAGGTCAGCAGTTTGCCCAGTTTAGCTGCCAAGTATGCTAATGTGGCAATTTTAAAATGTAGCTTCACACATAAGAGTACAACAGCAGATTATTTAACTTCCCCAATGTGATCGGTGTAATTAGTCTCAAATTTAACCTGGAATGGTCATTAAAAGTTTTCCAGTCACTCTGATATCTGAAATCTTTGTCCTCAGACAGAACAAACTATTTTATCTCCCAATGATATTCAGGTCTTGATGAATCGAGTAACTCAATCAGATGATGATGATGTGATGTTTGGTTTGAAGTTCCCGTTGGCAAATCCTCCTGTTTCTAAAGGAATTTCACTCTCAGTCCAGGAGAGAAATGAACAAGATTCTCTCCTCCGGCTTCCGGTTCATGGATGCCCGCGCATGCGCCTTGCTGCACATTTCCGCTGAGAAAGATGGCGGCCGCGCAGGCGCCCTGCGGCATATCGCCCACGAAACAGATGACAGCCGTTAACAGGGGCCGATCAGAGAGAAAAACACCGATGCGGCTGGCACATGCGGTACAAACAACGAACGTAATCAAAAGTGCTGGAACCAATTTATCACCCTGAGGAACAAAATGGAATAATGGCGGATAATGCTACCCGGAATGCCCGGCGTGATCGAATACACCCTATCTCCATCTCAGGAGTCAGAAGGCGCAGGCGCCAGTTGCCCCGCCCCCGGAAGTCTCCTCTCTGTGCGGAGCATGCGCGGTGCAGCTCCGGCCTGAGCGCAGCCGCAGTGAGAGTGAGTGCGGCTCCCAAAAGCTGACAGTGATGACTTTTGTAAAGTCCTTTTACAGGATATTGGAAGAGGAGGATTGGCCGACAGAACCAAATATCACATCGATATCTGACAGCCACTCGATTAATCAGGAGCTGAATATCATCAGTCTTTGAAACTGGAAGGAGAAATATTTGTCTCTTCCGTTAAGGAAAAAAATGTCAAAGATCAGTGTGACTGGAAAAGCACCGAGACACACACACACTCGAATGAGAGTGTTTCATTGCACTGACTGTGGAAAGAGCTTGAACTAGTTACACAGCCTAAAAGAAAATCACACCATTCACAGCAGGGAGAAACTATACTCCTGCTGCGTGTGTCGACAAGGCTTTAAGTGGGAGAGACATAAGGACACGCTCACCATGGAGAAACCTTGGAAATGTGCGGATTGTGGGAAGGGATTCAGTTACCCATCACAACTGGAAGTTCATCATCGCAGTCACACTGGTGAGAGACAGTTCATCTGCTCCATTTGTGGGAAGGGATTCACCCATTCATACAACCTTCTGACACACCAGCGAGTTCACACTGAGGAGAGACCATTCACCTGCCCTGTGTGTGGGAAGGGATTTACTCGGTCATCCCACAGTGTGACTCATCAGCTTGTTCACACTGATAAGAGACCATTTACATGTCCTGACTGTGAGAAGAGTTTTAAATGTAAAAAGGATCTGCTGACACATCAACGTATTCACACTGGAGAGAGACCGTTCTCCTGCTTCGTGTGTGGGAAAGGATTCATTCAGTCATCCCACCTGCAGACACATCAACTTGTTCATTCTGATAACAAATTTTTTAACTGTCCTGACTGTGAGAAGAGCTTTAAAAACAAAAAGGATTTACTAACACACCAATATGCTCACACTGGGGAGAGGCCATTCACCTGCTCGGTGTGTGGGAAAGGATTCAGCCGTCCATCTGCCCTACTGAACCACCAGAGAATTCACACTGGGGAGAGGCCATTCAGCTGCTCTGACTGTGGGAAAGGATTCATTAATTCATCCAACCTTCTGATACACCAGCAACTTCATACAGGGGATAGACCGTTCACCTGTCCTGAATGTGGGAAGGGATTCACACGTTCATACAATCTTCTGACACATCAGCAGGTTCACAATGAGGGGAGGCCGTTCACTTGCTCAGTGTGTGGGAAGGGATTCAGTCAGTCATCCAACCTGCTGACACACCAGTGAGTTCACAGTGGGGAGAGGCCGTTCACTTGCTCCAAATGTGGGAAGGAATTTTCTCATTTATCTTATCTTCTGAAACACCATCGCATTCACACTGGGGAGCGGCTATTCAACTGTAATGTCTGTGGGAAGGGATTTACTCAGTCATCCCACCTGCTAACACACCAGCGAGTTCACAAGAAACCACAAGGTTTAGATTATACCCTTATTGATGCTGTTACTCATGTACAGGACTGAGTCATGTTCACTCTGACAGTCTTAATCTGCTGATGAGGTTTATTATTCTGAATAAATGTGTTTGAAACGTTGTTGCAGATTTTTGTCTTTCCGAACTGAACATCACCTGTCTGGAGCTCAGAAAGGACAATCTGGGGGAGGATCACACGGCAGGAACAGAACTTCAGCCTGGACACAGTCCTTCAGGGTCACACTGAGAGGGACAGACAACACTTGGGTCTTTCTCATCTCTCTTCACTGACAGCAAAGTCCCCGTGTGGGTTAATCCTGAGGCATCTAAGAAATGTGGTCCAGCCGCTCTCTTCCATATCTCAGAACCCCTAGACACGGAACAGAAGCTCCTTTACAACAAGTCTGCGTTAAAATAGCAGCTGTTAACTGCTGGGACAATTAGACAACAGTTTCATTCCTGGATAAAGAAGGAGCTGCAATCTGTGTCCAAGAATGCCCAGTTTTATTGATGTGTGCTTCCCACATTCTGTCCTTTTAAATAAACCTAACCCCTACGGGCCTTTAACAATCAGAAAAATAACAGAGAAAAGGGCGGAGCTGTGTCTGCCCCTTTAACTGGGAGCTGAGCAGTGTCAGAGCCCCGACTATTCCTTTAAGACTGAGTGATGTGCTCAGCTGAAGATTCCTATTGGCCGTTTTCTGGGTGATCTCCTTATTCTGATCATTCTCAGTGATCCTCGGGTATGTGAACCTGCTCTCCTGTCTCTCATTCACTAGGCATCTCCCTTCTCTCTCAGTTTCTCACTTCTCTCCACTCTCACACTCACTCATTCCACATACCTCCCACCTCTCTCTATCTTTCTCTCTGACACTCTCTCCTTTAACCTTTCTATTTCACAGAGCGCCTAAATTCACTAAACTTTTCTCTCTCTCATTATCTCTCTCTGAAGAACACACTGAACCTCTGCGCTTTCTTTTTTTTCTTTTTTAAATTTTAGAGTACCCAATTAATTTTTTCCAATTAAGGGGCAATTTAGCGTGTTCAATCCACCCACCTTGCACATCTTTTGGGTTATGGGGGCAAAACCTATGCAAACACGGGGAGAATGTGCAAACTCCACACGAACAGTGACCCAGAGCCGGGATCGAACCTGGGACCTCAGCGCCGTGAGACTGCAGTGCTAACCCACTGAGCCACCGTGCTGCCCTCGTCTCTGCTTTCTGAGTGAACATCTCATTTCTGGAGACTCAATCCTTTCTCTCACTTTCTCTCTCTCCCTGATTGGCCCTGACTCACTTTTAATCTCCTATTTTCTAATAACCCTCTTTGAGGAAAATTTAAGTTTCTGTGATGTCCCCTCATTTCTCCCAGTGATATTCTCAGTCCATCTTCCAGTTCAGTGAAAGTGTTAAAAATCTAAATAACCTCATATTTTGATGTTTAAAATTGGAATGGAGGTGAATGTAATGCTGAGACCGGCAGAAATCTATGTGGGTGTTCTTGATGCTGTCAGAGTGAGTTCACCCTCACAGGCAGGAAGACTGTTCACGGTGATAACATGAAACTGACGCCTGCTGTTTCATTCTCAGGTAACACAACTTCCTGTTTCTCTGCTGCCGGTTCCAAACCGCACATCTCACTTCTGAGCAGAAAATAAATCCAGGGACCACAATCTGGTGAGAACATCTGTCAGTGCGGCCTATATCTGCCCACAGAGTCAGGGCAGAGTCACACAGATCACTTTGTGGTGACATTTACAAATGAACCGGTTATTTCTGTTCAGAGTCTCCATTCCCGGACAGAACCGGCTGTGTCTGACTTATTATTGTAACAGACACTGTGTTGGTTACTCTCAAAGTGAATGAATCCTTTGCTGGTTATCCTCTGGGCCCCATCTCCACTGTTATTGTCTGAGACCCTGTGGTTTTATAAGGTTTAACGACTGTCATATGATAAAGGCAGATAATTATAACTTTTTTATTTTGTGTTTTGAGTTTTGTGAGTGATGACCTGCGATGTTTATCTCCCCACAGCAGGAGTATATTCTGCATCCGCCACTTAGTCTGGCGTGATACACGGTGTGAAAACTAAGTAAAGGAACAAACATTAACAGATGGACAAAACAAAGGGGGCTGTTCCCAAACAACAAATGGAGCACAGCCCAAAAGGAACTGGAAAGGAAACAGAAACTTAACAAAACCCATCAAATCAAAGTGTGAAAATCAGGGTCTATAAGGCAGCCCAACCCCTGCGGCTCCCACCGAGCACGGAAGGCCTTGAGTGTGCCCGTGGACACCGCATGCTCCAGGGACACCCTGCGGCTCCCACCAAGCACGGAAGGCCTTGAATGTGCCCATGGACACCGCATGCTCCAGGGACACCCGGCGGCTCCCACCAAGCACGGAAGGCCTCGAGTGAGTGAGCCCGTGGACACCGCACGCTCCAGGGTCACCCGGCCGCGAACAAGGCTGCGGAAGAGGGGCAAACAGTCAGGTCAGATGACCCCCTTGGTCGCCCGCTGCTTGGACCTATTAATGGCAAGTTTGGCCAGGCCCAGGAGCAGGTTCACAAGGAGGTTCTCCGCCTTCCCCGCCCCCCTCCTCACCAGGTATCCGTACATCAGGAGCGTGGGGCTAAATTGCAAACAAAATTCCAACAAGAACATTGTCAGGAAAGCAAAAAGGGAGTGCAGCCGAGGATAGACAACATACACGTGCTCCACGGTCTCCACCAGGCCGCAAAAGTGGCAGGTCTCTGGGGAGGCCATGTGGTGGCTTAACTTTACTTAGTTTTCACACCGTGTATCACGCCAGATTAAGTGGATATACTCCGGTTGAACGGCACTGCCCTGTGCAACAGCCTCCACCCCAAGTCCCCAAGTTTTATGGGGAGGACGTGTCTGAAGAGGGTCCTCCACCGCCCGACGGCAACACGGCACGCCAAGGCGTGTCCGGACGGCGGGCGAGGGCAAGGAGGTGGAAAGTATCTCCCCGTGTTTGCGCGGGTTTCGCCCCCACAACCCAAAGATGAGAAAGTTAGGTGGATTGAACACACTAAATTTCCCTTTAATTGGAAAAAAAAATGAATTGGGTATTCTACATTTATTTTTTTTAAAAAGAGGTGGAAAGTGTGCAATTGCAGGCCGTACAGGAAACCCCTTCCCGCGGTGCGAAAAGGAGGGTATTTTCACAAGGCAGCTGAGGTGGTGGGGCACCGGCGCCCGGGAGGGGGGGATGGGGGGTCCAAGCTGGCATCCACCCAGATGGGATGCCCCTGGACAACTGCACCGTCTCGTGTTTAAGTGTGCCCACGGGGCTGAGCATCACTGATTTGAGGCCTCGGATAGCTTTGGCCGTGCGCTGGACGGACACAGCTCCGCACTCCGCAAGCTCGTAGGGCATTATCCAGCCCACTCCTCCACCACCCAGCACGTCACCGATCCTGGTCACCCTGGCATCCACAGCCCTCCCCTCTGCCAGCCACTGGAATGGATATTGGCGGAGCTGCGGATTCCTGAGCAGCGGCTCCCTTACGATAACCACCACTCCTAACGGGGGAGAGCTGTGGGGTATTGCGACCATGCTCCAGACTTTGAGAAGGTCCTGGTACAGACGGGCAGTGCCAACAATGAACTCCGAAGACCTTGCTGGTCAACGAACAGGAGCTGCACATCGTAGTTCAGGTCATACACTTGGCAGAAGAAATACGTCGCCAGGGCACACCATCGTGGAGAAGGCTCAACGTACAGGTAACACTGCAGACTCTGAAGACGGAAAGTCGCTACCTGGGTGCAAAGGCACACCAGTACCTGACCGCCCTCAGCAATCGGGAGATTCAAGACCTCTGCAGCGACCCAGTGCAATCCATTGTCCCAGAAAAACCGAATCAGAGTTCTCTGGATGCGACAAAGTCAGGGGGAGGAGTCAAAGTGACCAGCCGGTACCACAGCATGGAGGCAACCAGCTGGTATATGAAGAGAACTCGACCCCTGCAGGACAGCACTCTGAGCAGTCCTGTCCAGCGTCCCAGGCAAGCGGTGACCTTGGTCTCCAGCTCCTGCCAGTTCGCCGGCCAGGCTTCCTCTGCTGGGTAAAGCTGGACTCCCAAGTAGAGGATGTTGGTCCGGCTCCAGCTGGAGGGCCTGCGTTCCTCTGGGAGGGGGTCCATTTGACACGGACCGTCCAGGAGCCCGGAACATTTAGCCCAGTTGATCCTAGCAGAAGACGCAGCGGAGTGCACGTCTGGCACTCTCGCAACCTCCACAGGTCACCGGGGTCAGTGAACATGAGGAGCACGTCATCAGCGTAAGCCGAAAGGACCACCGCCATGCCCGGTTTGCGCAGAACCAGCCCCGACAACCTCCTCCGCAGGAGGCGCAGGAAAGGCTCCACGCAGAGAGAATAAAGTTGGGCGGACAGGGGGCAGCCCTGACGCGCTCCGCTCCCAAAGCGAAGGGGCGCCGTCAGGGTCCATTAACCTTAATCAGACACTCCGAGGCGGCGTACAGTAATCGGAAGTGCGTCCCGAACCCGAAAGCTCGCAGAGTCCCGAGCAAATATTCGAACCCACCCTGTCGAACGCCTTCTCCTGGTCAAGAGACAGGAAGGCGTTCGGCAAACCAGTTCTCTGCTTTGGACTCGAGGAGCAGCCCCAGATTTCCCCAGCTCTCCAGGGCCAGCCGCACGCAGTCCCGGTAACCATGATGCTTTTCAAAAATGCCCTGAGGGGATGAGGCGAGACTCGGTGCCGGGCATGAGGCTGCCCTCTGCCTCACTGCAGAGAGCGTCTAAATCCTCCTCCTGGCCCGCCACTGAGCAGCCTTCCTCCTCCGAGCAGTCACTGGCTGAGCCCGAGCCCCCGTGGCAGGCACCGCGGGCCCATCAACAAGCCCTTGACCCGAGTTGATCCGGGACTGGTTTAGCACAGGACTAAATAGGTGGCTTTTAAAGCAGACCAAGGCAGGCCAGCAGCACGGTTCAATTCCCATATCAGCCACCCCGAACAGGCTTCATTTGAAGCCTACTTGTGACAAGCAATTTTCATTTCATTTTTTTTCATTTCATGCCCTCTCAGAGCTCATCTTGTCCATGAGACCCAGCTCCTGCTCCATCGACCCTATTCCCACTGAGCTACTGATCAGCCAACTACCCTGTGACCACGGATATTGTCAACATTTCTCTCCCTTCAGGTACTGTCCCTCTGTCCTTCAAATCTGCCATCATCACCCCCTCAATAAAACAAACCCTTAACCCTGCCATCCTTACAAATTACTGCCCCATCTTCAACCTCCCTCTCCTCTCCAAACTCTTTGAACTTGTTGTCACCTCCCAAATCCTTGCCCATCTTTCCCAGAACTCCCATGTTTGAATCCCTTCAATCAGGTCTCTGCCCTGTCACAGTGAAATACAAGAGACAAACAGAATCTCACCCGGAGAGAAAGACAGACAATCCGGGAGCTTGGATCCAACACGGATATGTTCATAAGACCAGAAGACAAGGGTAGCAGCACAGTCATTATCGAGAGACAATACCTGTTGGAGACAGGCAGACAACTAAACAGCATGAATCACAACACCAAGCTACCGAGACTCGCCCACCACTGAGCAGCCTTCCTCCTCTGAGCAGTCACCGCCTGAGCCCAAGCCCCCTGCTACAGAGTGTGGCGGGCGCCGCGGGCCCATCGACTAGCCCTTGGCTCGAGTTGATCCGGGGCTGGTTTAGCACAGGGCTAAATAGCTAGTTTTTAAAGCAGACCAAGGCAGGCCAGCAGCACGGTTCAATTCCCGTACCAGCCTCCCCGAACAGGCGCCGGAATGTGGCGACTAGGGGCTTTTCATAGTAACTTTATTTGAAGCCTACTTGTGACAATAAGCGATTTTCATTTCATCCTACCCCCAGGATCGTCCTCAGGTGGGTTCCCTGCAGGGTCCCCCCACGATTCAGGGTCCGTGGACGGCGGCGGCTCCAAACCTGCCTCCGCCTTCGATGCCGGGCCCTCGGAGTGACCCCGGAAGACCACCGGGAATAGGTCCGGGATGGAACTTGGCATCATCTGCTTGGGTGTTGTGAGCGGGGAGCCTTCCTCGCCGTCGCCCGCCCATGAGCCGAATATATGAGGACACTGGTGGCTGCCGCCAGCCCCCGGCGACGAACAAAAGGAGGTGACCGGGGAGTAAAACTGTACCGGGCGGAACAAGCCCTCGGTGGTCACGTCTCCGCCCGGCCCCAGGCCTCCCTGCTCGGGAGACGGCAGAATGGGCACCTCAGTGGCCTTGGAGACCGCCTTGACCTTCTTTTAACGGGGCTGGGCCTCAGGGTGCTGGGAATAAACACAGGAGACACCCAACCCCGCTCGCCTGGGGAGGGGTAGCCAGATCCACCAACTCCTCCAGCCCGGACAGGCGGTGCTTGCGGGGGGCAGGCTCATCTCGCTGCGGGGTCTCCACTGCTGGAGGGCCCTCAGCAACGTCCCACCCGTCCGCATCGCCCAGGTCCTGGGATAGTGGTGAGGTTGGAACAGCCTCCAGCTCGGGGCCGTACACAGTGCCCCACCGCCCTCCGGAGCCTGTGTGGAGGTCTCTCCAGGCACCTCAGGTTGTTGCAAGGCGGCGACGGTGTCCCGAGGTGAGGTTGCGGCCTCCGAGTTGGTTGGGACGGGGTCAGTACCCATGATGGGGGCCAAGGTGTGGACGGGCCCGGTCCGACCGCTGTGCCGTCTTCCGTTTGGTGTTTTTAGGCTGCCTCTGGTCTAGCGGAGGCTCCCTCACCCCCCCCCCCCCCCCCGCCAGCAGCCGTGGTGTTGCCAAGGGCCGGCTGCTGGGCAGATGAAGAGGTGGCAGAGAGGGGCGGCAGTGCCAGCCGTGGCCACCCTGGAGGTGGTGTTGGTGGTGGCCGTTAGGGTGGGGCAATTCCGGCGAATATGCCTCAGCCCTCCTCTGTGATCTCCTCCCGGGTCAGGTGGACAAAAATATGATGCCGGAAGGAGTAGACATGGTGGAGGGAAGGGTCCCGCAGGCCGAGTGTCACTGACGCCATCCCGGACCTGACCTCCCCCAGTAGGTTGAGTTGGGGAGGAGGAGCTCGGTGGGGAGGTAGGGCGGGACGTTTGAAAGAACCACACATTCGGCGATGGCCTCCAACAGGTCCACCGCCACGTGTGGCCCGCTCACCATGAGCCCCCTTTCCAGGACGTGGTGGACCGTCTGCTCGACCCACAGGAAAAACACGACCTTGCTGTACATCCTGGGGCAGTGTTCTACAGCCCTGGAGGGGCCTAAAACAATGTCCCAGGCTGCCCCACACCCACCACAGGTGGTGAAATGCAGGCGGACGGCGGTCTTCAGCCCTGTGGGTCGCAAAACAAAGCCCTTGGTCTTCACAACAGCCCCAGGTGGTCCCACTCCCATCCCGGGCAGAGGAGCAGGAGGACAGAGGGCAGGGTCTGCAGTCCCAGGTGGTCCCACCTCAGGCAGAGGGGTGGGAGGACGGATGGCAGGGTCTTCACCCCAGGAGGGGGGCATCAACAGGCCCCAGGTGGTCCCACCTCAGGCAGAGGGGCGGGAGGACAGAGGGCAGGGTCTGCAGTCCCAGGTGGTCCCACCTCAGGTAGAGGGGCGGGAGGTCAGAGGGCAGGGTCTGCAGTCCCAGGTGGTCCCACCTCAGGCAGAGGGGCGGGAGGTCAGAGGGCAGGGTCTGCAGTCCCAGGTGGTCCCACCTCAGGTAGAGGGGCGGGAGGTCAGAGGGCAGCAGGGAGGGGGAGGGGCAGAGACAGGAACAATCAGCGAGTCAGCCTGAGCCAATGGCCGCTCTCACCATCTGTCACCGTCACAATGCCCGGGTGATTGACGACAGCTCCGGACCAATAGAAAGCAGAGGCGGGACGTGAGGCTTGAGTGAGGGCGCCTGGTCCTCCAACCAATCGGAGTGAATGAGGGGCGGGGTCAGGCTGTGATTGAAGCATGCGCAGTGTGGATAATGGCGATGCTGAATGGGGTCTTTTTCAGATCTGGAATTGGTGAGAGGCATTTAACAATATGGAGGGAGCGAGAGATGGCGGGGGTGTGCGGAAACGTTGTGTAAAGCTGTTGTGAGGCGCAAACGTCGGAAAAGAGTTTACTGCACCCAGTTTGTACCGAGCGGAGCTGCAGCTCCTCATGTTGGGCTCGGGTTAACGGGCGCCATCTTTATTGGAATGTGGCAGGAAAGGCTTCCCCAGGACAATCCACCTTTCTCAACAAGTCCTCTTCACACCTGACTCACTCAATCCCAAATCTACACACATTGAATTTAGTGCTGTTGCAACCATCTCGTTAATGTACATATGGTTATTCGATGCCCATTTGGTGCAAAGTACATTACTGCTGATCTGGTAACCATTTTGTAACAAAAATATTGACCGCCAGAATTCTAACAAATTTGAGAGATCGTCAAATTATCTTTATAAAGCTGTTGTCACTGTTTGAAAACCTAGCACTGACTACCTTAAAACCTCAGTTTCAACAGGGTAGCAAGTACTTGGTACACTACTATTAACTCCCATTCATATCATACTAGCCTTACTAGCATGTGCATTTCTCATCTTTGTCGGGGCGATGTTTCAATGAGTGGGAGGAGCTTGTTCCGCATTGTTCAGAATGGAGACAATGTGTCCATCAAACTGGATTAGTCTTTCAGTCCCAATGTCTTATTGATGATGCAAAGTGGTGGCAGAGATAGAAAGAAAAGGAAGCCAATCCTGCTCTCCGGATTTCACTGTCTTATTAGACATCCTGTCCCATGTGTCCAAAACTCTGCGGCTTTGTTCAGCCACATGATGACCCAGGGCAGAAACTCACAATCATGAGTCAACATCACTCTCAAATCAGGGGACTGCTGATGACAAGATGGTCAGTGTGCAGCGGGGGGGGGGGGGGGGGGGGGGGGGGGCGGGGGGCATGAGCGGTTATCCTGGACCAGGGAGCAGGAGGAGAGAATGTTGTGAATTTCGACCCTGGACTGACAGTGAGTAATTTTGGAAACCCTTTTACAGGGGGTTAGTAGGGGAGGATTTACACACAGCAAATTCAAACCAAGAGAAATGTTTATCTTTCCTGAATTTTATTTCTGGACTGACAGTGATGCCTTTGTAAACATCTTTCACAGGAACTTAGAAAGTAATTCGCAGACAGGAAACTCACAACCAATCCTCACATCAAATTCTGACAGCACCATTCGAGTTATCAGGACCTGGAGATTATCGACCTTTGTTTGTAAGCATTGAGTTCCATATCATTATCACTCACTCTGTAAAATTTCTTCCTCATATCCTCCCTGTAGATCTTGCTCACAATCTTAAATCTGTGTCCCATAATTCTTTTACAATCTAATGATGGGAACAGATTTATTTCTCTTTTTTCTGGGTTCGCTGTTGTCGTTTCCGGTGCCTGGGTCATGCCAGATGGTCCGTCCAGATTCCACTCCGTTATTGTGTATTTATAGCGGTTGAAGGGGCTTGGACCAGTCCATTTCCAGATCCAGTACACAAGGTGAAGTCTCCGCCAAGCATTGATTGATGTGTATCCAGGTCTGGGATGGATCCCAACATTTTTTTTTACAAATGCCACATCGTCCCAGTTAGGGGCTTAGCCATTCACCAACACCACCAATGTACCTGCCAATGACCCACTGACCACCTCGTATCTCCCATTAGTGTCCACAATGATACTCGTTACTGAAAGAGGGATCTGTTTATTGATTAGAATTGCAGCACATCGAGCCCCTCCGTCAAAGCCCGAGTGAAACACTTGGCTCCCCGCTCCGCAGTCCGGTCTGATCTCTAACCCTTAGTCAAAGCCCGAGTGAAACACTTGGCTCCCCGCTCCGCAGTCTGGTCTGATCTCTAACCCTTAGTCAAAGCCCGAGTGAAACACTTGGCTCACCGCTCCGCAGTCCGGTCTGATCTCTAACCCTTAGTCAAAGCCCGAGTGAAACACTTGGCTCACCCCTCCGCAGTCTGGTCTGATCTCTAACCTGCAATGAGTCTCCTGCAAGAACACCACACCAGCATTTTGATTCTTTAGGTGAGCGAAAACCCTTGACCTTCACTGGTCCACCCAATCCCCTGGCGTTCCAGGTGAGCAGCTGAATCAAGGGTCTCTGCACCAGCCCCCGTCACGGAATCAGCCATTTCCACCGTGAGGGACTATCCAGCAAATCTTCAAAAAGTACAGGCCAAGGGTCCACCCAAGATGGCCACCACGCGCACACATCTTCAGAGTAAAACAAAAACAGTTTTATAGTCATCATCAGCAAACTAACCCCCTCCCCCATTTTTCACCAACGCCTCATCTGGACACTAAAATTGAATCCAACGTCCCCCCGGGGCTCCGGCCCAGATGCTGAGCTTGTTGAACCAGCCAAAACGGGTTCACCAGCTGCAGCCCCCCCCCCCCTCAAACATCTCATTCCCATTCACCAGCTGACTGCTGACAGGGCAGTTCCTCTCAGGACAACAAGAAAATAAAAACAACGATATTGCCTACTTCGAGGATAAAACAGACTTCAGAATGCAGTCTCTAACTAGACTCAATTTCCAACGGGGGCCATCGCCCCCCCCCCCCCCCTTGTCCAATACAGATAACTGGACCCCAGTCCATGGTTTACAATAAAGGTATTCGCCTCCTCCAGTGTCTCCAAATGGAAGTCTTTCGACACATTTGTAACCCGCAGCTTTGCCGGGTATACCGCCTCGAATCAAACTCCTTTCTCACACAGAGCAGCCTGAACCTTATTAAAGGCCGCTCACTTCCTCACCAGCTCGGCTCCCACATCCTGGTAAATCCTCACTCGGATAACTGAGAGAATCCCTTCCCACACTCAGAACAGGTGAATGGTCTGTCGCCGGTGTGACTGCGGTGATGAGTTCCCAGCTCACATGGGGACTTGAATCCCTTCCCACAGTCCCCACATGTAAAATGAAATGAAAATCGCTTATTGTCACAAGTAGGCTTCAAATGAAGTTACTGTGAAAAGCCCCTAGGCGCCACATTCTGGCGCCTGTTCGGGGAGGCTGGTACGGGAATTGAACCACACTGCTGGCCTGCCCTGTGCTAAACCAGTTCCTATTTCCACGGTTTCAGCATGCTGCTGGTGTCCTTGTGCCTGTCCACATTTGACGATCAATTGAATGATAAACTTTATTAGTGTCGAAAATAGGCTTTTAACACTGCAATGGTTACTGAGAAAATCCCTTAGTCGCCGCACTTCGGCGCCTACTCGGGTACTCAGAGGGAGAATTCAGAATGTCCAAATCACCAAACAGCACGTTTTTTGGGACTTGTGGGAGGAAACAGGAAAACCCGGAGGAAACCCACACAGACACGGGGAGAAAGTTCAGACTGCACACAGGCAGTGACCCAGCCGGGAATCAAACCCAGGTCCCTGGAGCTATGAATCGACATTGCTACCCACTGTGCTATCGTGGTGCCCTTGTCTCCACAGAAGCATGAGTAGGGTCTCTCCCCGCTCTGAATGGTGTGCAGTACCGATGACAACTCTGGATTCAGGCGGTAGGGTGGGATCCTCAACCGGTTAAATTCGATCGGGGGAGGCATGAGGGAGGGATGGAGCCGGCGGATGGGTCAGGAGGCTTCATAAACACTCCGTGTAGCCCGAAGCTCCGAATACGAAGCTAGGATACAGCAGTTGAACCGGCGAAAGCTGCTCGGGCTTTTCACCGAGACAGGTCCGAATGGACAAAGTGATTGGCGGGGTGCATGCGGAGGGAGTGCGAGCCCCGATTTGCTCCGCCTCCCATTCACTCTGATTGGCTGGAGGACCAGCCGTTCTTGTTTGGTCTTCCAGGCACGTCCCCTCTTTCTATTGGTCCGAACCCGCTGTCAATCAGTCCCCGGGCATTGTGAGCTGGAGCAAACCCTTCACCATCATTGTCAGCTCCCTGGTTTGCAGCTGCGGAGCTTCTCCCTCCCTCCCGGGAACAGGCCTAGGTTAACGGGCACCATCCTGCTTCACACACTGGAGGGTGGTTCACATCACAGGATGGGGGAGGGGGATAATAAATAAGAGCTGACACTTTGCACTCAAATCAATGAAGACTCTAATCTGTGGGAAGGAAGGAAACCCTGGCAGGTGGGCGGGGAGGATTCACAAACACCCGCTGGAGGCCCCAAACTCCCAATTAAGACCCATTGATTTTATTGTCAGTCTGCAGACAGGAGCTGGAGAACTGGACCCAGGCAGAGGAGAGGGAGGGAGAAAACTGGGAGTGGAGGAAAGAAATGGTGCAGATGGTGAGATGGGTTTGGATTTCAGCCCAGGGAGGAGGGAGAGTGTGTGGGACGGGGATTGACAATTTTGGGGGAACAAGAGAGGAAAAAATGTTCCAGAGAAACTAGAATTGCCTGTTCAGCATTTCTATCCTGGACTGACAGTGATGGCTTTTGTAAACTCCTTTTACAGGGGGTTAGAAATGGAGAATTTGCACACAACAAACTGAACCCAACAGAAAGGTTTGTCTCTTTGCTAATTCTACCCTGCATTGACAGTGATAACTTTTGTGACATGAGAGATTACAGCTCTCAGGAAAGATTAAATGGAGGGGGGGCGATGTGAGAGAGTGGTCATGGTTTAACACACTGGGCTAAATCGTTAACTTTGAAAGCAGTAAAGGCAGGCCAGCAGCATGGGTCAATTCCTGTACCAACCTCCGAACAGCTGCCTAGGGGCTTTTCACAGTAACTTCATTTGAAGCCTACTTGTGACAATAAGCGATTTTTCATTTAATTTAATTTCAATAAACAACAAGCCATAAATACAAGGTAGTTACGAATAGATCCAAGGGGACAATACGGAAAAAATTATTTATCACAGGTTCAGAATGTGCAACTCATTACCATGGAAAGGAGTTGAGGAAAGTGCTGAGATGTTTTCAAAAGGAATCGGGACAAGCACATGAGAGAAAATGGAATCGAAAATCAGCTGAAAGGCTGAGATTTGATAGGTGGGACAGTCAGAGATGTGTGCCGAGTATTGACAGCAGGGGCTGGTTTAGCTCACTGGGCTAATTCGATGGCTTTCAAAGCAGACCAAGCAGGCCAGCAGCACGGTTCAAATCCCGTACCAGCTTCGCCGGAAAGGTGACGGAATGTGGCGACTCGGGGCTTTTCACAGTAACTTCATTGAAGCCTACTCGTGCCAATAAGCGATTTTAATTTCATTTTGTTTTCATTTCAGCAGAATCTGTGACAGAATGGCCTGTTTGTGTCTTATATATTCACAATATTTCAATGTAATCTCCTTTTACAGAAACATCATGACGAGATCTGACAGAGTCACTTGATTCATCAGGACCGGCCTTTCAACGTAGATGGAGAAATGTTTGTCTGTTTTGTCTTTTATAGAGAAATACAGCACAGAACAGGCCCTTCGGCCCACGATGTTGCGCCGAACTTTTGTCCTAGGTTAATCATAGAATTTTGGACAATTTGTCATGGCCAATCCACCCAACCTGCACATCTTTGGACTTACTTTTGGAAAACATTTCAAAAATGACTGATTGAAAAGCACCGAGACACAGACATCTCAGTAATTTTCCACAGTTAGTTGGAACTGAGCTTTAACCAATCACAAAGCATGAAATTATATTGCAGCATTTACATCAGGGAGACACCGTACTCAGGCTTCAACTGATGATCCAAGTTGGAGAGACATAAGGACATTCGCACCAAAGGAATCAAGAAGCAGCAATAAGACATTCAGCCCCGTGTGCCTGTTCCACCATTTAACAACATCACGGCTGATCTGATAGTGACCTCAAATCTGCATCCCACCTACACCTGATAACCTGTCGATAACCATGGAGAAACCGTGGAAATGTGGGGACTGTGGGTCGGGATTCAGTTACCCATCTGAATTGGAAACTCATCGACGTATTCACACTGGAGAAAGGCCATTTACCTGCTCTTTGTGTGGGAAGGGATTCACTACGTTATCCAACCTCATCACACACCAACTTGTCCATACTGACCAGAGACCGTTTAAATGTGCTGACTGTGAGAAGAAGTTTAAAAGCAGAAAGGATTTACTGTTACACCAACGCACTCACACTGGGGAGAGGCCATTCACCTGCTCCGTGTGTGGGAAGGGATTCACTCAGTCATCCGAACTCCTGAAACACCAACTTGTTCATAATGATGAGAGACCTTTTAAATGTGCTGACTGTGAGAAGAGTTTTAAAAGCAGAAAGGATTTACTGTTACATCAACCCACTCACACTGGGGAATGGCCGTTCACCTGCTCCGTGTGTGAGACGGGATTTAATGCTTCATCAAACCTCCGGACTCACCATCAGGTTCACTCCGACCAGAGACCATTTAAATGTGCTGACTGTGAGAAGAGCTTTAAAAGCAGAAATGATTTACTGTTCCACCAACGCCATCACACTGGGGAGAGGCCATTCACCTGCTCCGTGTGTGGGAAGGGATTCACTCAGTCATCGAACCTCCGGACACACCAACGTGTTCACACTGATAAGAGACCTTTTAAATGTTCTGACTGTGAGAAGAGCTTTAAAAGTAAAAGGTGTTTAACGATACATCAACGCACTCACACTGGGGAGAGGCCGTTTACCTGCTCCGTGTGTGGGAAGGGATTCACTGAGTCATCCCAGCTTTTGAAACACCAGCGTGTTCACACTGGGCAGAGACCGTACACTTGCCCCGTGTGTGAGAAGAAATTCACTCAGTCATCCGATCTGACTAGACACCAACTTGTTCACACTGATCAGAAACCTTTTAAATGTTCTGACTGTGAAAAAAGATTTACAAGTAAACAGAATCTGCAGAAACACCAGCGAGTTCACACTGAAACAGAATCATAGAATTTACAGTGCAGAAGGAGAGCATTTGGCCCATCGAGTGCACCAGCCCTTGGAAAGAGCAACTTAAGCCCATATCTCCAACCTAACCCATAACCCCACCTCACCTTTTTGGACACTGAGGGCAATTTAGCATGGCCAATCCATCTAACCTGCTCATCTTTGGTCTGTGGAAACCGGAGCACCCGGAGGAAACCCATACAGACACGTGGAGAACGTGCAGACTCCGTACAGACAGTGACCCAAGCCAGGAATCAAACCTGGGACCCTGGAGCTGTGAAGCAACCGTGCTAACCACTGTGCTACTGTGTCGCCCATACATGGGAGCGTGTAGGAGACAGCTATTTTCTATAGGTAAAAGATAGCTATTTAGCATTAAGCCCCGAGTCTATTGAATACTATTTTAAAACTCACTCATAACCTCAGGTCAATTCAAAACACACATTCAGCATTTCAAAACATAGCTTCAACAGAACACAGAAACTGATGAATTAAAACAGCATTCTTATTCAGCTAACAAATACATTTGCAAGATAACGTGACCAAGGACAGGGCAGGCTCCGTCACAACGGGGCAGGAACCTAAAGGTGCTATTGTCCGCAGCAAGAATCCAGTTCAAGCAGCTTTCGATAAGGAAGCCGAATCGCATTCCATAAGCTCATACAAGAATGCATTTTAGGGTAATGTTGCCTATTAATGAGTGACAATTAACCCTCAAATCAAACTCATTTGATGTTAATCCAAACCAATTAGAATTACATTGGGGTGTAGATACATGGCTAAAGTCTATGATTTGGTATAACCATGATGGATTTTCGGCCATCTCTCTCTCTTTCCGGAATCAGTCGAAACTTTGACTTAAATATTCGCTGTCTCTGTTTTTTTTTCATATTTCACTTTCTGAGTTTGACTTCTGAAGTTATTGCGAGATGTTTGCCTGAACAAGAAAATCATTTCTGTGATTGTTTGAAAGTTGAATTGTCTACAGATTGCCTCCCTGTGAGTCCTATGCTGCCTGGACTTATTAGTGAATAAGACTTTAAATGACTCTCAATTGTAATCAATAGAGACAAATAAAGCAGATTCTTATTTGCACCTGAGAAGTTTTAACTTAAATTTCTACTGAGTATTAGTAATCGCAATGTGCTGCTAAAACCGCAGGGTAGATCTAACAACCTGGCGTAGTTCGGCAAAAGGGGAGGATCTCTGGAAGGAGATCGGACAAAATCGGAGAGGTTCAGGAACCTTCGGGAATAATCGGAGGAGGCCCACGAGGACAGAAGATCCAAGGACAAACGGCTAGACTGGGGTAATAAACATCTTTTTCACCCATTAAAAGTCTTAAAGCCGCATCAATCAGTGCCTCGACCCCTGGAAAGGATATTTTCATAGACTGTGCTAAATCAATCAGGTGCCGGTCGTTGAAACTGAAATAAAAAGGGACTGAAAAAAAAAATAGTCACGGTAGTGTACACAGATACACAAAGGGAGTTGACGACCAAAAAATTGGGTGTAAGGCTGCGTTTATGGTGGACATGAGTCCCAAAATAGATTCAGGACCTTCAAATGGTGGAGAACTACTCCCACAACGTCCAAGTGAGGTAGTGCATTACAAGATGTTTCTATTGAAGATATATTGGGAGATTTTGGATCTTTCATTCGTAGACAATTTAGACCATGTGAAATCTCAAGAAAAATTGAAACAAAATATGATATCCCCAGAGGACAGTCGTCCCTCGACAATATCAGGAGGGCATTGGGGAAAATACACACGATTGCATGGTGCAGAACGTGCAAAATGGTCCCTGGCAATTATGGGACAAATATGCAGACAGCAAGAAATAACTATTAAAAATAAAAGTGATCATGAGCTTAAGTCCACTAAAGATCAACTGATTGCAGTTGTTGAGGAATTATGCGATGCAAAATCCAAACTTGAGCATTATCATGAAATTAGAACAGGATTGGAAAACAAATCCTTTAAAGTCCAGCAACTATCTTTTCAAATTGAGGAATTGCAACATAAAGTTCTTGAAATTAAGTCAAAATACCAACAGTTGCCATCAAAAACTGAGCGAATTGAAATTGAAAATTGCCAGTTAATCGAAGAAAGATTTGATTTAGAAGGAGAAATGAACAATTTAAAAGGACACTGCAAAATCCTGATAGACAGTCTTGCAGCTCATAATTTAAACCAAAGCACAGCTCAGATTCAACAAGCAGCTGAACAAACAGTTCAAATTCAGCAAGCAGCCCCAGTGGCACAATTGGCAATAGCACAGCCGAGATCAAGTGTCAGGACTAAATTAAAATCTAAAATTCATTTGCCAGTTGAATTAGATGAAAATAGTGATACAACACATTTTCCTACAATGCAAAATACTAAATTAATTTGACTAGCCCCTTTAAAACGCAAACGGATTAGAGTTGGAAGCAAGAAAGTAGAAGAGGAAGATGAAACTGTCACTAAAAACGTATTTGACCACCATTGGATTCATGAACCAGCAGACCCTGAAAAAACTGACAATTGGTCCAAAGATCTTCAACACCCTAAAAAGGGTGGTATGACCACATGGGATCAACTTCACAGATTACAATCCGTTTATCATCTCCACCCATTTGATGGAGTACAAATTCTGACTGTTGTAGTAGGCATTCATGCCAGTGCAACTCTTGGACTAGAGGTAGAAATTGCCCTCGAAGAGGTTTTGCTAAATTTAGAAGCTGGTTGGCTGGCAATCAAAAATTGGCTATTAAAATTTCGCCCCTCGAGAATTGATTGGTCTAAGATCACATCTTGCATTCAAAATATAATGAAGATGTTCAGGATTTCGAAGAAAGATTTTTACATACTTGGATAGAACACTCCGGAATGACACTCGGACATGAAACTGACACATGGGACACAAGCACTTTAAGTCCATTTAAAACGGCTTTTCTAGCCGGTGTTAAACCTGAAGTTTCTGCTGCCTTGAATTTGGTTTTACCGGCTTGGGCCACAGCTGGTACATATCGCGACATAGTTGAGCGATGCATTGAGATAGATCGTGATTTGCACAACCAGGCAATCTTAAACACTGCAGCTGCTCAAATGCAGCCCATGGTACCTTTTGCTCAAGTTCAGCCGATGTTACCCATTGCTCAATTTCAGCCTATGTTATCTGCTGCTCCAGCAGCGGCTTTTGCAGCGTCTACAGGAATATCAGCAGTAACTACAATTTCGCCACAAGCGTCATGGCAAACATGTTCCCTTGCTCCATTAAAATCAGGTCAGAAAATACCACAATGTCTTTTCTGCGGTAGAGTCGGACACTGGATGGCTACATGCTATCAAACAACGGATGGATTCGCGAGATGATAATGAAGTAGACAATGTTCACTACAATACGTTTCCACCTCGTGGTCAATCACGTAACGCACACAAACAAGATGCACCCAGACTTGCGTACAGGGATTCTAGACCCTCCCAGCTGTTTCCATGTAGGGGGAGCCTTACCCACGTAGGGACATATACGATGACGACAATACTGTGAATGAAATGTTAAACAACTGTCCTCCAGCTCAAAGACGTTCTCTGTATGATAATTCAAAAAACGACGTAACCCCACTCTTGATGATTCTCTCCATTTTTCTCTACATGCACTCGTGGAACAGAAAAATGATGGACTATATATTTCACTAAGAGTGGGAGGTATTCATATCGATTTATTATTTGACACTGGAGCTGAACTTACCTGTGTTACTGAACAGAATGCTGCTTTCTTTCCCCTAACTGCAGAAAAATTGAAGCTTTTGCTGCAGGAGGAGATTCTATTACTCTTCGGAAGACTAAACCACTGCTTTTAGAATTTGGACCACATCAACTGATGACATCAATATGGGTAGGTCAGGTAACACAAACACTTCTAGGTATGGACATCTTATCACAACTAAATTCTTCACTCAATTTCAATAATGGAAAAATCACCTGGTCCATTAGACACATCAAAAAAATGAAATACAAAATCATCCAATTTGGGCAATTGACAAAAATTATTGTGGTCTTTTGAAAATGGAACCAGTCACTTTTATGGGATCTGCTCCATCTTATACCAAACAATACCCTATTAATAGAACTTCAATTCAAGGCTTTCTACCTATAATAAAACAACTTGAAGAAAGGGGTATTTTAGTGTGCATTCACAGTTCATCAAACAGGCCTGTAAAAAAGGCTAATGGCACATGGCGCCTTACTATTGACCACAGAAAAGCAAATCAATTCATTGTCAGAAAAGCTCCTTTAGTGGCAGATCCATCTACAATTTTTAACTCTTTAACTCCTGACCTTCAATGGTTTTCAGTCATGGATATGGCAAATGGCTTCTGGTCAGTACCACTAGCTAAGCAAGTACAACCATTGTTTGCTTTTACAGTTAATCAGCAACAGTACACATGGACTAGACTACCACAAGGTTTTCACAATAGCCCAACTACCTACCACATGGCTCTGCAGAATCATCTCAGGCAACTGCCTGATCTGTCTTCCACCATTATCCAGTATGTAGATGATGTTCTGATAGCCTCCATCAATAAAGATGATCATGAGAAAGATCTACAGGTGGTTTTGGACCACCTCAGTACTAATGGTCACAAAGTTAGCTTTACCAAAGTACAAACTGCCCAGGAAGAAGTTGTTTACTTGGGTCAGAAAATTTCCAAAGGCAAAAGGGAACTTACTCAGGACAGAACAGCTGCCATCAAAGCAGCTAAATAACCCTCAACTGTACAGGAAGTCAGATCTTTCTTGGGACTCTGTAATTTTAACATAAATTGGATTGATTCTTATACTCAGTTATGCCAGCCATTGAATGATATTTTAAAAGGAAACAGAAAATCAAAAGATCGAGTTAAACTCAATTCTGAACAAAAACAATCATTTCTGAATTTGAAAAAGTTCAGCACCAGCCTGAGGTATTCCAAACAACGGAAAACCTTTTACCATGTTTGTTCATGAAAGAGATGGTTACATTACTGCAATACTAGCTCAGGAACATGGTGATCAGCTAAGACCGGTTGGATACTATTCCCTTAAACATGTCAATGTGGCACTAGCATTTGGCAGTTGTTTACGAGCCATGGAAGCCACATGTCGAGCTGTAATGGCAACATCAGGGCTTGTCCTGAACCAAAAGTTAACCATTAAATGTCCACACTCAATCCATTCTCTACTATCCAGGAACAGTGTCACAAGTTACATCAGCTAGATGGACAGTAGTTTTGGAAGCTCCCAACCTATATTTACGCAAAGCCAGTCCTGTAAACCCATCATCTTTGCTCCTGCTTCCCGAGGAACAAAAGGGAGGGGAGGGAGAAAGGCATGACTGTGTGAAAATAATCAAGGAAATGGAAGAAGTACGCTTAGTAGAAGAAGAGCCACTGCAGAACCTAGATTTAATCCTGTTCACTGATGGTTCCTCTTTTATTGACAAGGGTATCAAAAATGCTGGGTGGGCAGTCACAAGCCCATACGAAGTATTAGCTGAAGGAAGTTTGAACCCAGGTACATCAGCTCAGCAGGCCAAATTAAAACCACTAACAGAAGCATGCCATATGGCAAGAGATAGAACTGCTAACATCTATACTGACTCCAGATATGGTTCTGGAGTAGCATATGATTTTTGCCATCTGGGGAGAAAAAGAGGATTTTTCACAACAGCGGGTACACCTATGCGAAATGCAAAGGAAGTACGAGATCTTCTAGAAGCTATGGCCTTACTAAAAGAAGTATCAGTTCTAAAATGTAAAGCCCCTACTCATGAGGACACTATGGAAGCAAGAGGAAATGCTCTTGCGGACCAAGCAGCAAGGGAAGCTGCCTCCCTTTGTGCCTCTCAATGGCATCAGGAATCCAGTCACATTTACAAATTGGGAGTAACCACCTTATTGCAGGATTTATCTGAAATGCAGGATGTTTGTACAGTGGAAGAAAAATGGACATGTTTAGAATCATGTATTCAACCATATGATGATGAAATTTGGAGAGAAGTTCAAACTTGTAAACCCAGAACAAACCATTATCTTATTCTGAGACCGACCACAAAATGCTGCTGGCCCCGATCCAAAAGCCTCTCATGGCAGTTTTAATAGACTGTGAGATTTTTAAACAAGAAAAGCCTGTTCAGTTAAGCGACGAGCCTAATGGCAAACAAAGTGTAATACAACTTAGCCCATTAAGCACCAAACAGCTTGGAGTTGTTTTTGTCACTGGTTTAAAACCAGAACTGTCTGCAGCTTTAAACTTGATCCTACCATGACCTCAGTCCGAAACCTAAACTGCTAACAAAGACACGTTAATCGTTGCCTCTCCTCCTCCATTAATGACAAATCCAGCCCTTACACTCACTTAAAAAAATAAATCCAGAAGATTCCTTTCTCGTGTTGAAGACGACTATTTTGCGAAGACGACCATTTAGCGAGTTTCCGATTTCATGATTACACACTGGACTCTTACGATGAAGGCCCGCCTCCTGGCTACAGGGATATGGGATAAGTCACGTATCGCTAAAAAGTTGCCAAGAACTGTCAACTTGAGAAAACTGTCATTATTTTGAATGTTGCTTTATTAATTTTAAGAAATTAAGGGCAGCACGGTGGCCTAGTGGTTAGCACAACTGCCTCACGGCGCTGAGGTCCCAGGTTCGATCCCGGCTCTTGGTCACTGTCTGTGTGGAGTTTACACATTCTCCCCGTGTCTGCGTGGGTTTTGCCCCCACAACCCAAAAATGTGCAGATTACGTGGATTGGCCACACTAAAATTGCCCCTTAATTGGAAAAAATAATTGGGTAATCTAAATTTATAAAAGAAAATTAAGAAATTAACATATCTTGTTAGTTGTGCCTCCTTTAACAGAATCGATGAATTCATCTGCAGAAAACCAAGATTCAGCGCAAGATTGGTTCAGTCATATATTCAATATGTTATTGTATTTGATATTTTAAAATAAATGTTTAAAATTAGCCTGGAAATTAAAACTTCAGACAATGAGGAAGTTGTTTTGTTAAAAACAAAACTCTGATTAAAAGCAAATCTATATTCCAAAAGAACACATAATTCTAGAACATTTGATAACGGGAATTTGGCAGCAATCCAACTTTTACTCCCAGTCCATTTGAGTGACATATATGAAAAACGTTTAGAGATGCAAATGGCATCATTCCAATTTATCCACCCACTGTCCGCCCTTTTTGTCTCTGCAGGAAAATTAACCCTTTCAACAAGCTTTTGTGTATAATCCAGAAGATGTCAAAGACTTAGCAATTCACATCCAATACAAAGTTTTAAAAAAACTTGACCAACCCTTTGATTACACTTGTTGGGGTTGATTTTCCAATTGGTTGGGTAGCACAGGAATTAACATCATTTAGGGACTTTTCCTATTTTGCATATTTGGACTTATCATTTACTTACTATTGCTGCTGATCAGATACTTTAGCTAATGCATGCCTACCCATAGTGCCCCACCAATCCACATGGTTCATATTTATTCAAATACACCACTAGCCAATAACATCAAAATGGAAGGTTTTGCTGAAGTATTATTTACTGCATTATTATTCATTTATTAGTGAATTATTATTAATAATTTATTACTAAATCACATTATCAACTTTGATAATTTTACCATTATTACTAAATCATATACTCAACATTTTACTGTATAATCATTTTATTTGTACACGGAAATTATTATTTGACTATATTAACATATTGTACAATTTATTAATACTGAATCAGTCGTATCAAATTTGATTAATTTATTAATTGTTATTCTTGAGAATTATAATGATTATTGCTGAAATGCCTGATACAATGCTTAAAACTGCAATGACAATGAGTTAATCTTTGCGCTTTTACCTATCCTATCGCATTTATCTTATTGTGATAATATCTCACTTAGAACATAGAACAGTACAGCACAGAACAGGCCCTTCGGCCCTCAATGTTGTGCCGATCCATGATCACCCTACTCAAACCCACGTATCCACCCTATACCCGTAACCCAACAACCCCCCCCAACCTTACTTTTATTAGGACACTACGGGCAATTTATCATGGCCAATCCACCTAACCCGCACATCTTTGGACTGTGGGAGGAAACCGGAGCACCTGGAGGAAACCCACGCACACAGGGGGACGACGTGCAGACTCCACACAGACAGTGACCCAGCCGGGAATCGAACCTGGGACCCTGGAGCTGTGAAGCATTTATGCTAACCACCATGCTACCCTGCTGCCCCAAACTATCAAAGGGCCGAATTGTAGAAGCCAGCTATTTTCTAGTGCACCTGATAATCTATGATGGGTAAAAGTGAGCATTAATACCCTAGAATTAAATACCATTTTTAAACTCACTCATAGCAAAACACACATTCAGCACAATTCATTTTAAAACATACAGCTTACAAGATAGCATGCCATTGTTCTAACACAACTTTAAATACATAGTTTCTGATAAAGCATGTGCTTTAATGAATACATTTCTCCAAGGGCAAGGGGAAGCTCCATGGCAACGAGGTGGCTAACAGCCAATACAGATAAGAATGTTTTCTATTAAATGAGTGACAACTAACCCTCGAATCAAATTTATTTGATGTTAACCTAAACCAATTAGGATTACATTAGGGTTTAATTAGATGGCTAAAGACAGATATGATACAGTATAACTGTGAAGTTTTGTTCGGCCATTTTTAGCTGGATTACTCTCTCTCTTTCCGGACTCAATCTATTCTTTGACTTAACTATTCGCTGTCTTTCATATTTCACTTGACTTGACTTTTGAAATTATTGCCAGCTATTTGCCTAAGCAAGAAAATCATTTGTGATTCTTTGAAAGTTTCAATTGTCTACAAGTTGCCTTTTAAATGACTCTCAATTGTAATCAATAGAAAAAAATTAAACAATTCTTATTTGCACCTGAGAAGTTTTAACTTAAATTTCTACCGAGTTCTAGTAATCGCAAAGTGCTGCTAAAACCGCATGGTAGATCTATCAATGTGAAATGAAATGAAAATCGCTT